>NC_142463.1:106434532-106617032 GCF_049115385.1 Moschus berezovskii
ATGGCTAACATGTCTCCCTTTTTAAACAGGGCAGATTATTTTATAGGGCATTTTGCCGATGTTATTGTAGCAATTACAATATTTAAACTATTTATCTCTCCCCACCATTCTGCCTGTCTTCTCTTTTTTCTTCCCATTAATCTTGTTTCACTTTGGTATCTAGAATCCCCCTTCTTTATGTAGATCTGTGTTGTAGACCTCAAAAGATCTCAGTTGAGAAATACTTTTTATTAAAAATTATTAATTCATGCAAAAAAAGCCCTAGAACTTGTTGGTTCCTGGCCAGAATTGACTTTCATTCTGATTCTGAATATTTGGGGCTCTGAGCCAGTAATCCCCGGATGTCGGGTCCCAGCCTAGCGGTTCTCAAAGTGTGGTCTGAAGACCACCGGTGGGGCTGCAAGGCTTCCCTATGAGGCTCTGTCCCTGGGAAGGTCCGGTGCAGCCTTGATGCAGAATGTGAACATGTCTGTGCTTCGGTGCTTGGCACAGATTCATAATTTTGAACCTCACTGCAAACCAGATGTCACTGCAATTCTGGGTTTCTTTGGAAGCCATGCGAGTCTTCTCATTCATCTTAGCAAAGCTGGAGGAAGCAAGTCTGTGGAAAACGCTGTGTCCGAAAGCCACTTGCTGACAAAAGGTGCCCTTCATAGCCTTGACTTCCATTACAGAGCTGGCTCCTGGTGGAGTGAGGGTCACTTCTGGCTGCCAGAAGGTTGTGGTCCCTGCCGTGATGTAAGCCTGGTGGAAGTGGACAGAGCTGGGGCTCCCAGAAGGAGCCTGGAGTGAGAGTATGTGCAGAGAAGCCCCCGCTTTTGTGCCTTATTGTTGTGTTTGAGAAGAGTGGAACTGTGGCCTGCCAGTTAATGAATATCAAATGTTAGAAATGGAACACTCTCAACTTTCTCCTGCCTCATTTATTCTGGTACTGATTTCCTCTAGTGCCTTTTTCATTTTGTTATTGTAAAACTCTGTTCTTTATACCTTCTCAGTTCAGTTCAGTTCAGTCGCTCAGTCGTGTCCGACTCTTTGCGACCCCATGAATCACAGCACCCCAGGCCTCCCTGTCCATCACCAACTCCCGGAGTACACTCAAACTCATGTCCACAGAGTCGGTGATGCCATCCAGCCATCTCATTCTCCGTCGTCCCCTTCTCCTCCCGCCCCCAACCTTTCCCAGCATCAGAGTCTTTTCCAGTGAGTCAACTCGTCGCATGAGGTGGCCAAAGTTATACCTTCTAGCTCTTTGTTAAACATTTCTTGTATCTTCTCGATCTGTGCCTCCATTCTTCTCTGAGATTTTGAATCATCTTTAGCCAACATTACTCTCAATTTTTTTGGTAGATTGCCTACCTGCACGTCACTTAGTTGTTCTCCTGGGGTTTTATCTTGTTCCTTTGTTTGGAGCATATTTCTCTGCTGTCTCGTGTTGTCTGAGTTTCCGTGTGTGTGGTCTCCTTTCCACAGGCAGCAGGATTACAGTTCCTTTTGCTTCTGATATCTGCCACCTAGTGGGTGAGGCTGGTCCAGGAGATGGTTCAGGCATCCTGGTGGGAGAGACTGGTGCCTGCCTAGTGGTGGGTGGACCTGGATCTTGCCCCTCTGGTGGACAGAGCTAGGTCAAGGGGTATGTTTAGAGGCATCAGTGGGCTCCAGATGACTTTATTCAGCCTGTCTGCTGATGAGTAGTGTTGTGTTCCTATCCTCCTGTTGGTAATCCTGAGGCATCCCAGCACTGGAGCCTATAGGCTGTTGGATGGGGCCAGGTCTCAGTGCCAAAGTGGCGACCTCCTGGAGAGCTTACATTGTTGAGTATTTCCTGGAGCTCCTGCCATCAGTGTCCATGTCCCTACCGAGAGCCAGGATACCCTCCAAGACCTGCCCAGGTTTCTGTGGAGTCATTGCTTTGGCCTAGGTCCCAGTGCTCATGAAACTGTGTGCAGCCTCTGAAACTGGAGTCTCTGTTTCTCCCAGCCCCGTGGAACTCCTGCACTCACACCCTGCTGGCCTTCAAAGCCAATGCTCCAGTAGCTCCTCCTTCCTATTACAGATGCCCAGGCTG
This sequence comes from Moschus berezovskii, assembly GCF_049115385.1. Lineage (NCBI taxonomy): Eukaryota > Metazoa > Chordata > Mammalia > Artiodactyla > Moschidae > Moschus > Moschus berezovskii. The sequence goes on from NC_142463.1 coordinate 106,436,598, forward strand.
GGAAGCCTGGTGTGGGGCTCAGAATTCTCCTGTGGGAGAACTGCTGCAATGTATTTTGCCGTTTGTGGGTAACCCACTCAGCAGGCATGGGATTTGATGATACCATGAAGGCACTCCTCCTGCTCTCTCTCTGTGTCTTCTTCGTCTTTGGAGGCAGAATATCCGTTTGGGCAGCTGCCAGTGTTCTTTGTTGATAGTTGTTTAGCACTTAGTTGTGATTTTAGTGTTTTCATAAGAAGAGGTGAGCTCGTCCTTCTACTCTGCCACCTTGTCCTGCACTCTTCATTTATTCCATTTCGTGAGAATATTCACATAGCTCACTGCAGAAATAATGTGTTTGGTTAAGGCCGGTGGCTCTGATGCAACTGGATGCAGGTATCATATGGTATATGCATCCTGTTACCTTGATAAAAACTGAAACAAATTCATCTTTTAAATACATTTGACTTCAATGTTTTTAGATGAGCAATTAGTCTTATAGAATATTTCTTAGATTTCTTCTTCCCCCAGTCCATAGAGAAAGGCTATGCATGGTGAGTGCAGGTAGAAAAGCAAGGAGAACTTGAGAAGTCCAACTAGTTATGTTCTCTCATCTATCCCTCTCATTCTTTTTTTTTTAATTTTAAAAGTTCATTTATTTATGACTGTACTGGGTCTTCATTGCTCCACAGGCTTTTCTCTAGTTGGGATGGATGGGCTTCTCATTGTGGTGGCTTCTCTTGCTGCAAAGCACAGGCTCTAGGCATATGGGCCCCTTCGTTGTAGTTCCCAGGCTCCAGAGCACAGGCTCAGTAGTTGTGGCCTGTGGGTTTAGTTGGTTCACGGCATGTGGGATCTTCCTGGGCCAGGGATTGAACTCACGTCTTCTGTGTTAGCAGGCAGATTCTTTACCACTGAGCCACCAGGGAAGCCCTATCCCTCCCATTCTGAAGTGTTGCCCAAAGGCCTGATGCCTTCTTCTTCCTCTCCCCTTTGATTCCTGAATGTGGAGGTCATCACATCTCCCTCAGTCTGTGCACTTCTCCAGCTTAGTACTGATCTTCTGCCTTGAAAGACCCTGCTCTCTAGCCTGCAGGACTAAGGTTAATCAAGAGGAGAAATATTAGGTTTGACTTCATCTGCCAATCATGTGCCCTCTAGATGGGCAAGGGTTATTTGAGTCTCAAGGAAATTCCAGGCTGGAGTGTGTACCATCTTAATATATTCCAGTCCTCACCGAACAGTGACATCCCCATCATGGCAAGGGGTTTGATGGTTCTCAGCAGGTTCTAAGCCACATTACTCCTGGGATTCTGAGATTACAGTGGGGTCCTTGGCAGAAAGGAACATCACAGAAGAGTGTTCTGACAGACGCTTGGAAACACTTGGTTCAGTGCCACCAGACCTCTCTCTCCTCTCAGCTTACACCTGGGATGTCTGTCACCAAGTCCCTTTGAGCAGTGACTTGAGCCCCCTGGTTGCAGAGATCCAAGGTTTGCGAGGGCAGCTGGAGCAGAGCGTTCAGGTGAACAACTCTCTGCGACTGCAGCCTGAACAGCAGTTGGATGGTGGTGCCAGCCAAGCCAGCCTCAGCTCCTCCTGCATTAGGCAGAAAGTCCCCACCAGCACTAACCCTGGAAACAAGCCGCTGTTCTTCCAAGGCAGGAAGGAAAAGGGAATCATGAAGCCCTCAGCCAATGGGAAGGTCCCAGGATGTGTGTGGTGGAAGGGACAATATTGCCTCTTCCACACTCCTTAGGGCCAGAGTGAAGTCAAAGATGCTTCAGTACAGCACCTTGAGGGCATGGAGTTTATGGTCAGATCCGGCTCTGGATTCTGAGTTTGCCACTTACATGTTGTTTGCCCTAGGAAAAGTGTTAAAACTCCTCAAGTATTTAAGCCTTAGCTTCCTCATCTTTAACATGAGGATAATATAAAGTATTATGTGGAGCATTAAATGAAATAATTTACAAGTGCCTGACACCATAAGAAGTACACAAAACAATTAATAGCAGTATATGTTAACGCCTATTCCTTATGTTTGTGGAGTGTGTTAAAAGTGACCATGTTTTCAAATAATTTTTCAAATAATTTCGTCAGAGCTAGTGCAGCATTTACCATCTCTGTATTTCACATGAGACAATAGAGGCACTGAGACGAGTCACTGATATGCTGGTTTGTGGGAGTTAACAGGCCCGCCCAGGATTCAGAGAAGCTTTGATTTGCTGTGTTCCTGCTCCCTCGTTACGCTCTGTCTCGGTGTTGCTTCTCTTCCCTCTCAGGCTTTGCCCTCTCAGCGCCTCCCCACAGCAGCAGCCAGGACTCATCCCTGCCAGCTCAGTCACTCCTCCTCATCATCACACAGCAGAGAGGCCTGAGCTAGAAATCCGGTTCCAAGCCACATTTGCCTGAGTAGGATCATATCAGTCTCTTCATGATAGTTTCCAGGTTGCGGTCTGGTCTCTAATAGGGCATCTCAAACTCACCAAGGCTTATGTCTCCCATGCTTCTTATCCTAGGACATATTTTCTAGGACTGACTCATCAGAACAGTGATTAGAGTGCAGAATTAAATCCCATAGAACCCAGAATATGTATGGACTTCACAAGAATATGTGTGCTTTCCAAAACTGTTGATCTTGTTTCTGGCCTCTTTTACTATTTGATGTCCCTTTTGGATTGAACTGAGGGTGACTATGAATAACAGTGGGTTCTTTGTTGTTGTGGTTTTATTCTTCAGAGCTGGGTTTGGATGCTTCTCCAGTAACGAAGAAGCCTCCCAAGCTGGAGGGTGATGCTACTGATGGCTCCTTTGTCAGTAAGCATGGCTGCCAGGTCATCGGCCACATTGATGACTATAGTGCCCTAAGAGAGCAGATTGGGGAAGGCAGACTGCTGGTCAAGAAGATAGTATCACTTGTGAGACCAGCCTGAAGCTTCTCTGGTCCCGTAGCTCCAGGCATAGAGGTAATCCCATTTTAGCTCTTAGGTGCACCTTTTCCTTAAGCCCTTTCTTCTTTTGATTTTAGCTCCTTCTCCCACTGTCTTTTTTCCTGCTGCATATCTCTCACCAGCTGAGGATGTATCTTCCATTTCCATCCAGCTAGGCCTTCTGTCTTCACCAGCTTGTTTCACGACAAGCTTTGTTCTGTTCCAGATGTAGCTGACTCTGTATTTCCCCTGAGAACCACAGAAAAGCATGTGCAGCACTGCCATCCTCATCAGCAGAGCATGTTAAGCATCAGCATCCTTGCAGTGCTGTTTGGTAGCTTATTATCTGCTAAAGTCACACTGGGATATGATCATTTGTGGGCAGGATAAAATCACTTCATCAGTTGCCTGGGAACTGAGAATATTCATCCATAGGGGTCAGATGTGTGGAAGGGGTGAGGAGAGTGGCAGCCTTGGACTTCTCTGCTCAGACCGAGCAGGCGAGGCGAGCAGGCCACAAGGCTTCTCAGAGTCTTTCCCCAGGGAAGACCCAGGTACCAGCCGCTGTGCTGTCTGAGCTCCAGGAGCCCCGACACGTGAGAGGGAGGCCCACACCTGAGTCAACAAAGGCAACAAGGGGCTCCAGGCACAGTGCTGGCGGTGCCGTGGGTGTGACGGAGTGAACCCAGAAGTGGCGATTATCCCAGAAGGAAGGTGACAGGCTCATGGGGGTTAGGGCGCCCCTGGGGGATGTGCAGTTCTCTGGGGAGGAGAACATGCCAGGTAAAGGGAGCAGCTCTCAGTCCTTCGAGCTACAAATGGTGCAGCCCATTTGAAGCATAAGGCCTGATTTGGGGAAGGGCAGTGGGGCTGGGGGTACAGTGCAAAATAGGGACCTTAGAACTCCAGAGCACAAGGCAGGACTAAAGCTAAAAAGTGTGGAATCAGATGAATTCTCACAAAGTGGGAGGCCCTTGCTGAGTCAGAGAACCTCGGCTTCCAGGTTAGAAAAAGTCTCACAGGTTCAAGCAAGCCTGTGGCCGTACCTCGCTCACAAAGGAAGCCGAGGCCTGTGCTCTCTCAGCCACAGGGATGCCCATGGCCACCGCCCCCTTTCCCAGGTGATAGGCAGCAAAGGCATCCAGGAGCTGAGGAGCAGCGCCACCGCCCTGCACCACCGGCTGGAGGAGTCGGCCTCCCTCCTCACCATGTTCTGGAGAGCAGGCTTGCCAAGCTCCCCTGGCCCTGCGCTTGTGGGCAAAGTGGTAAGAAGCCAGCGTCCTCTACCGGTTCTGCCCCCTAACTAGCCTTCTAACTCCTTGGCCTGCAGAGCCTGAAGATCAGGAGCCGAATGGGCAGTTGGGAGAAGGGGACATGAGGCGTGTGTCCCTGGAGGGAGACCTCTCCTCCGTGGTGAGCGCTGTCTGTGCAGGTCTGAAAACATCCCTCTCCTCACAGCCTGAGCCCCAGGATAAGGAGCCAAACAGGAGAAAAAAAGAATACAGAGGAGGCAGAGACATGAGAACCCTGGTAACCCACCAATGTTCCATCCCTTTAACTTTCTGAAGTTCAGCTGAGCTGCGTTCAGGGCCATTTAAAACATCAACGCCTCCTTTTCCATCCTGAGCCCACTCCCACTCACCCCCAGGTCCACACAGGCAGACAGGATCACAGAATGTCACCAGGAGTGGACCAGCCCTTTTTACCCGCCCACTGAAATCCCAGAACAATTTCCACTTAAACCTGTGTCTCTGGGTCAAGCCTGATGAGAGTCAGTCTCCCCCAGGCGCTTTCAGATCTCAGGCCACTGTGGTTGATGATCTTGGATTAGGTAGATTTCAAAATCCCTCCTCGGCTTCTCACTCCAGACTAGTATCAATGATAACTTTAGGGGATCCAACTTTGCTAATTCCAAGGAGGAAGTATTTTGCCATCCTGAAGTTGGCAGATATATTTACAGACTTGTAGACTGTCTCAAGCCAGCTCTGGCTCCCCAGGCATAATATCCCTAATGACCGAGTTTTGATGCCCAAGTGATATAACTATGTCAGCACTAAATCAGAGCTCTTACTCACAGCTGGGAGTTTCAGTGTGGCCTGGACTCAGGTTCTCTGCAGCAGTTGGAGTGTGGCCTGTGCTCCTTTGCACAGGAGCTTCCAGGTCCTCAGTGTTCCCACCTCATGGCCCATCCTGAGCCATCACCTGCTGGAGGGTTTTAGAGGCAGGGAAATCTGGTCCAGAAATACTTGAGAAGATTGTAGAATCCTATTTGTGGTTGTAAAGAGCCACAAATCACAGGGTGCTTTAGTCCTTCTGACCACTGACAGAACACCTATCTTTCTTCCCAGGGAGAGTCCATGATGAAGGAGCTTCTGGAACTGAGAACCATACTATCCAAACAGGAGAGTCTCCTTCAGAGTACATCTGAGCGCCTGAACACTACCAACCAGAAGAAGAGGAGCATGGAGCAGTTCATCTTCAGCCAGTGTGGGTGCCCTGGGACAGGGAATGGGACAGGAAATTGGGGGCCTTCCAGGCTCCCCACTTGTGCTGTGAATGGACAGTGATCAGATAGGCTAGGGGATGGGGGAGACTGATGTGACCTCCCTGAACCTCCTGTGCCATCAGTAATCATAGAGGCAGAGGAGGAGATGTGAGGGGTGAAGGGGAGCAGGAGAGCCCAGGCTGAGTGGCCAGAAAGACAAACTTTAGAACACACACACCCAAGACAGATGTGGACCCCGCTGGTAATTTCTGCCTTTGGGAACTGTTTTGGTGTTTCAGTGACCAGGACACACGATGTTTTGAAGAAGGCAAGGACTAATTTGGAGGTAAGGAAACCTCTGCACCGATCAGAGCACACTGTCGCTGTCTGTATCAGAATGCACAGGTGACTCCTGACCTGTGCTGACCTTCCAAGAGGAAATTTCTGGTCCACCTGTGAGAGCACAGGTTCTCAATGAACATCCCTCTAGATTCCATCCCCATCGGTCCTCCCACCCTAATCAGAAACCTCCCCTGACTTCTCAGTTCACTCTTACTTTGTCATCATCTTCTCTCTTGACCCCCATTCTCTCTCCTTTATGCCATGTCAGGACTGGGGAGAAATGCAGTTCAGTTGATTCTCAAGGTCAGAGGACATGTGGGGTCTGCCTCTGAATGCGCTTTCCAGTAAAGGAATCCTGTGGCCAGTCATGGGTTCCAGGGTTCCTATGTCACAATATGAAAAAATGATGGAAAGATGCCACCTAACAAGTTGATTTCACTGCATAACATTGGGCTGAAAGCAGCAATTTGATTCCGACATATTTTTCTTTAGTAAACAACATAAAACAAAATCATTGGGTCTTATTGATCTAAAAGAGAACTTGGAAATAAGGAAAAAAATGAAACTTAAAGGGAAAGCTTATCCATAAGGCAGGCATTCTCTACATTTATTTAAAACACCAATGCATTCTCTAGCAGCCACTTTGAAGAAAAACGTGAGGTGTTAGAAATGGCTTCAAAGTAAAAACTAAGCCTTTTACCTTGGACTTTAAAGCTTTGCCATAATCAGTTGAGCCCATTCCTAGGAATGTTCCTAAATTGTAACCTAAAAAGATGTTGACCCCACAGTGTGAAAAGGGGTTGGGCCATAATTTAACCCTGATTTTTTTTCCTTGCTAGTTTCTGTGCAGAAACAAACCCCCCTTTCTGTAATAACTCTTGATGATGGAAGAATGTTCTGGAGATGTTGGCACCTGGCATTCTGGAAGGGTCTGAGAGTGGGCTGCGAGGGGACCAGAGTGAGGGACTGAGAAGGATGTGACCGTGAGAGCACAGAGGTAGTCACTGACTTTCACACCCCTGCTCCGCCCTGAGGCCCAGGGTGGGGAGGATGAGGGGTGCACTGGGAAGGACTTGGCACTGCCAGGGCCTTAGCTTTACCTCACTCTGTGAGCAGGGACTAGATGAGGAATGGGAGAGGATGCCCTGGTGGGAAAGGGGTGGATCCTAAACGAGATTTCATCTCACAGGCTGACCTACCAGCTTTGTGTTTACCTGTGGACTTGGAGGGATAGGTCCCCAGTCATGCTCACTTCCTGAGGTCTCATCACGTACCACTGGCCACTGCTGCCCAGTTCTGTCCTGGAAGAGAGTGGGACTGGGCAGGGTCGGGCACCATCCTGCAAAGGAGACATTTCTCCTTGAGAAGCCACCTTGACAAGGGACTTGCTTTACTTAAGCTGAGTCATGCTTGTTGCTGCTAGGATTTCAAGGTCTTCATTCTGGGCCATTTGTTTAATGTTGGGGCTTTTCCTTCATGAGAATCTCCCTGGAATTTTTGTCTGAAATGCAGTTTCTCAAGCCTTATCCCCAAGTTTCTAACATGCCCTGTAGTGTCTCTGCTGTAGATTTTCTATACTGTGCAGCCAGCACCGAGGGATTGGGGCCTGTCTCCTGTATGATATCACAGTCAATCATCCAAGGTTAGTACCACTTTCTAGATTTTACATGATCCATCCTTCTCCACTATACATGATATCCATGTGCTCAAAGAGGGCAATGAAATCATCATGTAAAGCAGACTTGGTATTTTGGTGGAGCTGGAATTTGCATCTTGGACTTCTGTGGCCAGGGCTGTGCTTTCATTGTTTTCACGTAGACACAGGGCAGGATTGATGGAAATAGGGTAGGGAGTAGAAGACATCAGTAAGAGTTAGTGATTCCTGGTAACTGGTATTGGTCTGCTTGACAAGCATTTACTGAATGTTCTCTGTGGCAGGCTTTGAAGAGGCTCTGGGGAGGCAGGTTGACTAAGGCACAGAGAGTACCTGGCTCTCAAAAATATGGCCTCTAGCACAGGAGCCAGATGTTTTAGAGAATCACATCTAATTTTTAAATAAAGACTGTGATGTATTTAATATTCATGCATTCCTTGGTCCCATTGTGTCCACCAAGGTGGAAAACAGTATCAATTTAGGACTATTGGAAAGAGATTGGGCTTCCCTGGTGACTCAGATGGTAAAGGATCTGCCTGCTATGCAGGAGACCTGAGTTCAATCCCTGGGTCAGGAAGATACCCTGGGGAAAGAAAGGAATGCCAAGTATAAATATAGGACTATTGAAAAGAGATGAAATTCTTTTGGGGACATGTCCGTCAGGTATTTTTATTTTAAGAAGGGAAATAAGTATGTTTGATCAAATGTCCCCTGAAATTTAGCCATGGGTTCCTGGTGCTTTTGGATACAAAAACTTGTGGTCAAGGTTTGTGTGGCAGCTATGCTTCATCAGGGTGTGGGAATTTAGGCGAAATCTCCATCTCTCTCTGGGCCTCAGTATCCCCATCTGTAAGATAAGGTTATTCAAATTCTCCAAATTCCTTTCCTGCTGAGTTTTTTCTGAGTGCATGAGAGACTGAGATGCATGTTAAATGTTCCTTGGGATCTGCAGCCAAGACCTGACCTTGGTTCCTTCTCTGTGTGTCTCCTATAGGAGCCTCAACTGGGCCCACACACTGGAAACACAGAAAGGAGAGAGGGGATGGAAGAAAGGAAGCAACAGGTTCAGCGGATGAGAAAACCCAAAGAAAAGCAAGGTAATGGTCGAGGAGCTGTTTGCCAAGGGAGGTGAGCATAAGGACAAGTTGAGTTTGGAAAATTCAATCAGAAGTAAGGAATGAAAAGCATCACCTAAGTTCTAAGGAGCAACCTGAGCTGAGCAGGAAGGACCAGCTGAGTAACTTGGTCCACAGTGAACTTGTGCACCTGCCAAGGAGATCCACACGATGGATCCAGTCGGTTGATACTGCTGGGAGCACGTATGCCAGGAGGAGGATGAGGTTTATACTGCTGGGAGCACCAGTCTCGGGGGCAGAGGAGGTATATACGCTGGAAGCACCAATCCCAGGAGGAGAAGGAGGTTTATACTCCTGGGAGCACCAATCCCAGGAGGAGGCGGAGGTTTATACTGCTGGGAGCACCAATCCCAGGAGGAGGCGGAGGTTTATACTGCAGGGAGCACCAATCCCAGGAGGAGGAGGAAGTTTATATGCTGGGAGCACCAATCCCTGGAGGAGGAGGAGGTTTATATGCTGGGAGCACCAATCCCTGGAGGAGGAGGAGGTTTATATGCTGGGAGCACCAATCCCGGGAGGAGGAGGAGGTTTATACTGCTGGGAGCACCAATCCCAGGAGGAGGATTAGGATTATACTGCAGGGAGCACCAATCCCGGGAGGAGGAGGAGGTTTATACTCTGGGAGCACCAATCCCAGGAGGAGGAGGAGGTTTATACTGCTGGGAGCACCAATCCCAGGAGGACGACGACGATGGGACCTTGAGGCTCTGCCCTAGACCCCCAGCCTGCCACTTGGAAGTGCCCACACGTGGATGTCCTCCAAGTAAGTGTGCCATAAGGTGCATAAATGGTGTTTGGAGAAGAATTAAGATCTTCATTCTTATCGGGGGCCAGGATAATGGGGCTCATTTCTGAAGCAGAGATGGTCATAATATTCTCCTGCATTTACAATTTTGAGGTTTTATACACATCACCACTTGTTGAGTGCTTAATTTGCAGACAAGAAAGAGTATGTATGCTGTTCCATTTTATAAATTTGTTAAAAAGGCAAATTCATCTAAACTGGCAGTGGTTGCTTGGGGCTAAGAGTTGAAGGAGTGATGGACTGCAAAGGGGAAGAAGGATAGTTGTGACCAATGGAAACACCCTGCATCTTGATTGTGGCTGTGGCTTCCATAGTGTGTACATCTATCAAAATGCATTTAGTTGCGTATTTTTAAATGGTGCAGTCAAGAGGATTCATATAAAAATCTACCACATTTCTCTATACCAGCAGTGTTAGGAAATGAAATTCAATAAAACATAATAGAGATAAACATCCATGATCATTTAATGCTTAAGAATACAGATAGTGATGACTCCTGAAAACTATTGCTGAGAGAAATTAAAGAAGACCTACATAAAGGGGACGACGGAGAATGAGATGGATGGATGGCATCACCGACTCTGTGGACATGAGTTTGAGTGAACTCCGGGAGTTGGTGATGGACAGGGAGGCCTGGCGTGCTGTAATTCATGGGGTCGCGGAGAGTCGGACACAACTGAGCGACTGAACTGAACTGAACTGAACATAAATAGAATATGCGTTATAGTCATAGATTGGAGAAGGAAATGGCAACCCACTCCAGTGTTCTTGCCTGGAGAATCCCAGGGACAGGGGAGCCTGGTGGGCTTCCGTCTATGGGGTCACACAGAGTCGGACACGACTGAAGTGACTTAGCAGCAGCAGCAGCAGCATAGATTGGAAGACAATATTTTTAGAATGTCAAATCCTTGTTATTCTGAATAGTATTGCAGCTGGCATTTGGAGGGAGGTATATTTTGCAGGCTAATTATAATATGTAAGTGGAAATCAAAGTATCTCAGCCAAGACACACTGAAGGATAATTAAGCTGGAGGATTTACTCTACTAGATTTCAAAACTCAGGTTAAAACTGCAGCAATTAAGACACTATACTGCTGTAAGTAAACAGAACACAAGCTGCTGAAGGAAAGAGGGAAGAGTAACAAAGTTACCCACACCCATATTCAGTTTCTTAATAAGTCACCAGTATGCATCACGGGGTGATGATAGACTTTTCTGCAAAATACCTGTTGTGAAAAACAGTATCAAGTGAGAGATTATTAATACATTTGGGAAGTTTTTGGTAGAAATGCAGTATAGGTGAAGGAAACAGCTACTTGGAAGAATCTGAGACAAGAGTGAACTGGAAAATGTGGGATGGGGTTTCGGAATAGAAGGGTCCTTACCCGGATGTGGCTCCAGCACTTACAGCAAGGGGGTCTCGGCCCGTTAGACCCTCTGTGTGCCTCAGTTTCCTCATCTGCAAAGCAGCAGAGAGTTATCTTTTTGGCACCAGTCAATTTTGAACACTAGAAGTACCATAAATGAAATAATCATCCCCTCGAATCATGAGGGAGGTCAGTGAAACCAGCGGGTAAAGCTAAGTGCACACCTGAGCACCTTTAACAGAGACTCCAGGTCCCACCTCAACTCGCTGAGTCACACTTGCTACAGGTGAGGACTGTGCACTTGTTTGGGACTAACTCTCCCAGGTGATTCTTACAATGATCAGCTTGGGGACAGAACACACTGAGCTGTATACCTTTTACCCCAAACACAGAAGTAGGACAGAGCAGCAGAAGAAGGGTGTTTCCACTCCAGTGACTAAAGCAGAGAACTATGGGAAGACTCTCGAATTGAAGGACTAGGCCCATCTGAGCCCATTTAACTCTTCTCTAGTTTACAGCAGAGACACATTCCCTGGGGACACATGCCTGTGGCACCTGACTATCCACCCTGAGGAAAGTGAGAGCCCTAATTTTAAATTCAAGTCTGGCTTTGAGTGCAAGCTAAATTCACCCTATTTGCTCATTGATGGGATCAGTCCTCCAAGCTACCACTTTTTGAAAAATAACTCGTATTGCTATAAATGCAAACTTCAACAAAGATATTTGTTAGAAAATTTTATAAATACTCAACCTAACAAGAAACCAGAAAGTTAGCAAGAACATTCAATTTCAGGAGAGTTTGGCCCAATAGAGCACAGTCACTGAGAGAAAAGATCCTTGAGTAGAAGGGAAGTGGTCCCTTCCTGTCCTGGGACATCCTGCTAACTTCAGTGGGCTGGGAAAGCAGCTGCCCATTCTAACAGATGGATTCTCAGGGGCGCTAGTGGTAAAGAACCCGCCTGCTAATGTAGGACACGCAAGAGACACGTTTTTTTTCTTTTAAAGAGACATGGTTTTGATCCCTGGGTCAGGAAGATTCCCTGCAGGAAGAAATGGCAACCCACTCCACTATTCTTGCCTGGGAAATTCCATGAACAGAGGAGGCTGGAGGGCTAGAGGATCACAGAGTCAGACACGACTCAAGCAGCATAGCTCAGCACACATTCTAACTGACAGGCCGCTCTTTCCTCCAGATGGTGTCTGGTGTCCTGAAAGACATAAGCACTCAGGAAGCATTTAAAAGGGCCCAGCCTTCACTTCTGCTTTTGCTCAGTGCATAGAAATGGTTTAGTTGAAAAAAGGTAGGGCTCTAGGAATAAAGTCAGGTCACAGAGAAAAAGAGGAGTATGAAATGGGGTCAAGGCAGGATAAAAACAATAGGTTTGTCCTACCGACAAGGGACTAGATCTGATTGACAGAGTGCCTGATGAACTCTGGACGGAGGTTTGTGACATTGTAGAGGAGACAGGGACTAAGACCATCCCCATGGAAAAGAAATGCAAAAGAGCGAAATGGCTGTCTGAGGAGGCCTTACAAATAGCTGAAAAGAAGAGAGGCGAAAAGCAAAGGAGAAAAGGAAAGATATAAGCATCTGAATGCAGAGTTCCAAAAATAGCAAGGAGAGATAAGAAAGACTTCCTCAGTGATCAATGCAAAGAAATAGAGAAAAACAACAGAATAGGAAAAACAAGAGACCTCTTCAAGAAAATTAGAGATTCCAAGGGAACATTTCATGCAAAGATGGGCTCGATAAAGGACAGAAATGGTATGGATCTAACAGAAGCAGAAGATATTAAGAAGAGGTGGCAGGAATACACAGAAGAACTGTACAAAAAAGATCTTCACGACCAAGATAGTCACGATAACGTGATCACTGACCTAGAGCCAGACATCTTGGAATGTGAAGTCAAGTGGGCCTTAGAAAGCATCAGTACGAACAAAGCTAGTGGAGGTGATGGAATTCCAGTTGAGCTATTTCAAGTCTTGAAAGATGATGCTGTGAAAGTGCTGCACTCAAAATGCCAGCAGATTTGGAAAACTCAGCAGTGGCCACAGGACTGGAAGAGTTCAGTCTTCATTCCAATCCCAAAGAAAGGCAATGTCAAAGAATGCTCAAACTACCGCACAATTGCACTCATCTCACACGCTAGTAAAGTCATGCTCAAAATTCTCCAAGCCAGGCTTCAGCAGTATGTAAACCGTGAACTCCCAGATGTTCAAGCAGGTTTTAGAAAAGGCAGAGGCACCAGAGATCAAATTGCCAACATCCGCTGGATCATGGAGAAAGCAAGAGAGTTTCAGAAAAACATCTATTTCTGCTTCATTGACTATGCCAAAGCCTTTGACTGTGTGGATCACAATAAACTGTGGAACATTCTGAAAGAGATGGGGATCCCAGACCACCTGACCTGCCTCTTGAGAAACCTGTATGCAGGTCAGGAAGCAACAGTTAGAACTAGACATGGAACAACAGACTGGTTCCAAATAGGAAAAGGTGTACGTCAAGGTTGTATATTGTCACCCTGCTTATTTAACTTATATGCAGAGTACATCATGAGGAACGCTGGGCTGGAAGAAGCACAAGCTGGAATCAAGATTGCTGGGAGAAATATGAATAACCTCAGATATGCAGATGACACTACCCTTATGGCAGAAAGTGAAGAGGAACTCAAAAGCCTCTTGATGAAAGTGAAAGAGGAGAGTGAAAAGGTTGGCTTGAAGCTCAACATTCAGAAAACGAAGATCATGGCATCTGGTCCCATCACTTCATGGGAAATAGATGGGGAAACAGTGGAAACAGTGTCAGACTTTATTTTTTGGGGCTCCAAAATCACTGCAGACGCTGATTGCAGCCATGAAATTAAAAGACGCTTGCTCCTTGGAAGGAAAGTTATGACCAACCTTGATAGCATATGAAAAAGCAGAGACATTACTTTGCCAACAAAAGTCCATCTAGTCAAGGCAATGGTTTTTCCCGTGGTCATGTATGGATGTGAGAGTTGGACTGTGAAGAAAGCTGATCACCGAAGAATTGATGCTTTTGAACTGTGGTGCTGGAGAAGACTCTTGAGAGTCCCTTATACTGCAAGGAGATCCAACCAGTCCATTCTAGAGGAGATCAATCCTGGATATTCATTGGAGGGACTGATGCTAAAGCTGAAGCTGCAATACTTTGGCCACCTCATGCGACCAGTTGAGTCACTGGAAAAGACTCTGATGCTGGGAAAGGTTGGGGGCGGGAGGAGAAGGGGACGACGGAGAATGAGATGGTTGGATGGCATCACCGACTCTGTGGACATGAGTTTGAGTGTACTCCGGGAGTTGGTGATGGACAGGGAGGCCTGGCGTGCTGTGATTCATGGGGTCGCGGAGAGTCGGACACAACTGAGCGACTGAACTGAACTGAACTGACCGACAAAATGCAAAGCAATAGCTAACTTGCCTTGATAAAGTGTTTTTTTTTAATTTTTTGTCTAATAAATTATTTTATGTAACTCTACAACAGTGGTGTTACCTTGAATGATTATGATGAACGAAAGTATCATAATATGTGTGAAATGCCTGGCGCGGTGTCAGTCAATGAACTATACCTGTTATATACTTCTGTAGCATGGCAAAATTCATCCCTGTTTGACCTCAAGTCAGATATCTTTTGTGAGCTTTTTTGGTTTCATCACATTTAAATGAAGAAACTTGGCACGTTTTTCTTTCCCCCACAGAATGTCAGGCCCCACAGCAACGGGAAAATAGATTTCCCTAAAGCCTTTGCTGAGTCTCACGCCCCAAGTATCATGAATCACTGTAGTGGGAGGACCGCGTGGGGTGTGGGGAAGATTAGCTTTCATAAATAGTAGTTCCAGTTTTGCATCTCTTACATTAACATGAACAAATGCCCAGTGGCCTGTTGTCATCCCCATTTCACCCTCCATCCAGGTAGACCAACAGCTCAACTGAAGAGACGGATGCTGTACGGGTTCCCCAAGTCTCTGACTCACAAGACCCGGGTAGGACGAGATGCTGAGGAAGTGAGGAGTTGGTTCAGACCATCACTATCCGAGGGCCTGCCTGTCTCTCCTCAAACTCAGCTTCTGTATCACTGAACACAATACTTATGTTCCCTTTGGATCATCATGATCCCTGCCCTACGACTTGAACTTCACCATGCTCTGTTTTTGGAATATAACCACAGGTCAGTGGCATGAGGAAAACTCCAAGAGTTGGATCAAACTGTGTGCCACAAACACTGCTCTGGAACCCTGGTCTGTTCGATATGTGGGTGAGCTGAATGAGCAGAGAACAATAGCATGAGGCAGTCAAACCTTTCCTAAACAGATAGGCAGCCCATGTATTCAGTGGCTCATGGTAAAGAATCAGTCTGCAATGCAGGAGACACAGGAGATGTGGGTTCGATCCCTGGGTCAGGAAGATCCCCTGGAAGGAGGGCATAGCAACCCACTCCAGTATGCTTGCCTAGGGAATCCCCATAGACAGAGGAGCCTGACGGGCTGCAGTCCTGGGATCGCAAAGAGTCAGACACGAATGAAGTGACTGAGCACAAGCACACCATGTTTTCAAGGACATCCACAGAAACTCTTTTAGTCACTTTGACAGCTTGGAAAGAGCTCTTGTGAGGCTCAATGAAATACATAAATGAAAGTATGAAGTGCAGTGTTTAGTAACATTAAAAAAAAAATAGAACAACCCAGACGCAGAGGAAGAATTTAGAAGGTAGGGATGTCATATTTAAGTTTATTCTGAAGCCAACATGTTGCCCAGTAAAGGAAGAAATGGGCATAACAACAGGATGCAGCAAAAGAATTCTGAGATGGGACAGAATATATGTTTAAAGATTATTTCATCACTTAGTATTGTACTCTGATTTTTATCCTACAGTTTTTAGGACACAGACTAAACTGGAGAATACCTACAGAAGAAGTTCATGACAGGCTACAAGTTTGACATCCTTCACTTGTGGAAAAGCCTTAAGATCTGTTAAAAGAGATGAGGTGATATAGTTTTTCCAGTGGTCATGTATGCATGTGAGAGTTGGACTGTAAAGAAAGCGAGTGCCGAAGAATTGATGCTTTGGAACTGTGGTATCGGAGAAGACTCTTGAGAGTCCCTTGGATTACAAGGAGATCAAACCAGTCCATCCTAAAGGAAATCAATCCTGAATATTCCTTGGAAGGACTGATGCTGAGGCTGGAACTCCAATACTTTGGTCACCTGAGGGAAAGAACTGACTCACTGGAAAAGACCCTGATGCTGGGAAAGATTGAAGTTGGGAGGAGAAGGGGAAGACAGAGGATGAAATGGTTGGATGGCATCCCCAACTCAATGGACTTGAGTTTGAGTGGACTCCAGGAGTCGATGATGGACAGGGAGGCCTGGTGTGCTGCAGTCCATGGAGTTGCAAAGAGTCAGACATGACTGAGCGACTGAAATGTACTGAACTGAGGTGACTTTATGATAGCCCGACAGAAATGAAGACCTGCTGGCCAAGTATTTCTCGCTCGAATCTTTTTATACACAGAAGAATGAACAATGGGAATTCAGCTTAGATAGTTTTGGGAAGTAGATAGGTCAGTGGTATCGGGACGTGTGTAGACAACCTAAGAGTGGCTGCTGAGGGCTTGGGTGCTATCAGTGGTGATGGCCACAAACGGTCAAGGCCTAGGCACCTGGAAGGCAGGGTCCCCCAAGATTCCATGAACCCCTCCCCCGCCAGTTCTGTTATGGCAACTCCAGATGGTCACCTAGCAGGCTGGGTCCCCCTCCTTCACTCCTGTCTGAGTCTGAGCCGCACACAGCACCTTTGGCTCTGAGCTCTAGCATCTTCAACTTCTTGTAGTAGAGAACCCTCTAGTTGTTCCCAATAGCAAGTCAGGAATTCCAGTTTTTGTCATCCCTCAGTGCTGATTAAACCGACGTGATTTTGCTTGTCTTTAATCCCCCATATACTGGGGGTGTCCTCCCCACCCCTGGCTTCTACCCCTTCTACCACATGTCACCATGGCAGTATGTCTTCCCTCTTTATCGGATCTGAGGGCAGAACGTAACCTCACGGAAGTCAGCCAGGAGGTTTTGTTGGAGCTGGCAAAGTACAAGCAGGACTTCAGAGACGTCAAAGAGAAACTCCTCATATCCGAAGCTACTGCTTACTCCCTGGCCAACCAGCTGCAGAAAAACAGTAAGTTTCTGGGGTCATGGTCACCCAAGCAATGAATGATCATTGTCTTTCCTCTAAGAAACTATAAGTCTCCAGGATTGGTCTCCTTTTCCCTTTGTCGTTTTGAATTCCATTCTGAGGACAAGCCAGGAAAGGTAGTAGTGGCTCTTTTGCCTTCAGTTTCCTGAGGCTGGGAAAACTGAGGCACAAGGAGTGGAGGCACTTTTCCAAGTTTTTAGTGATGTGTAGGGTGAGACTAAAGTTAAAATTCCAGACAGTGATTCCTGGTGCAGGCACAGGAGTTCTTGTGTCTCTCGGGCGCAAACTAAGCTGTGTTGACTGGAATCTTTTCTGTTCTGTATCTGATCCTGCATGCCTCTTGGCTAAACCTCTGGTACTAATGAACTCCATCAGTTTGAGGTTCCCTGAGGTTCCGTTGGCAAAGCCCTGTGCTAGTTACACCGGGGTAACATGTGGTTAGACACTGTGAGAAGCAGGGAATATGATTTAAAGGAGCTTAAGGATGAGTCTGCTTCTCATTGAAACCATGGTCTCTGGGATGCCATCAAGACAGAGACTCCCTGGTGAGAAGGAAGCCGTGCTTTCTGAGTGAGCAGGTTCTCCTTCCTGAGTCCAAGAAAGCCATTTGACACTCTGTGGCAATAATGAAGGTGTGTCTGGTGAAATCAGACAATCTTCACTTTCCCCTCTCTCCCCACTTGAGCTGGTGAAACTTCAGTGATACAGGTTGACCAGTAGTCCGGGGGACCCTGAGTCTGTGCCATAAGATGTGTGACTAACATGAGGATGATGCTAAGTGGGAGAGAGAACCAGCCCCCGTAAAAACCCAGGCAGAGTGTGAGGAGCCCTTTGCATGCATAGGCAGCCTGGCAATTGGAATCATTTTTGCCTGTTCAGTAAGAGGGGCCTGGAGTAAGGAAAGAAGTCATGACCAGGGTACATGCATAACAAGGGGATGAGAGGAATCTTGACAACTTGTGTCTGTGTCACTTTCCTACAGTCATTTCCAATGAAGCAATGAGGGAGTTATTACAAAATGACTGACACAGAGACAAGTAAGAAGTAAAGCCTACTATTTAAGAAAGTGAAAGGATGAGCTTTGGGGAAAGGAGAAACTAAGTTTCATTTACACCGCTCCTTATGATAGTAGCAAAATTCTAAGAAAGAAATTGTGAGGCGGGTGAAGAAGAAATGTCTCACCAGCACCCTGGCGTGGAGGTCCCCACAGCACAGTGTGACAGACATGGACTCTGGCCAGGTCTCCTGGGCTCACATGCCTGTTGGCAACCTTTCTGTGCCTCTGTTTCCTCCTCTGTCTGTCTGTTGCTGTAATAGTAACTATTGTTTGAGTTGTAGTGAATACTGAGTGAATCTGACAAAGCCCTGACGGTCGTGCCTGGCTCAGTGTCAGTACACTTAGTTCATAGTTCTACTGTTCCTAACAACACAGGCTTTCTCAGTGTTTGGGCATCTCTCTTTCAGGTCCTTAGAGTTTCATGTATTCTATTTCACAAAGCGTGTCCAGGTGAGGTTTATGCCTTGAGACCCTTGTTTGTTACTGAAATGCCAGCATGAGAGAACCAGCAGTCCTGTAGTCCTAGGAGCCTTCCCAACCACACCGGAATCGCCACCCCAGGCCCCTGCTCAGTGTCTCATCTAAGAGGCTGCAGGTCTTGGTTTTGTGGCCCAGGATTCAGGGTCAGTCTCGGGGTGTGCATTCTGACTTTGAGAAATGGCAGTTCATCTTGTCTAGTTAGGTTCTGTGCCAAGGAGCTTCTCTTTCCTCAGCTCTAAAATGGGGATCCCCTCGGTTCAGTCTCTGGGGAATCAGATGTGGAAATCTCTCCATAGAGAATGGAGAAGGAGTTACAGCCACCACTGAGGTGGCCCATCCTGTTCCCTTGAAGGCAGTGACCACAGCAGCAAGGTCAGCTTTCCCTGAGGCAGTGTGTCTCTTTCCTCAGAGTGTGAAGCATGTAAGGACATCGTTGAATCCGTGCTGGGAGAGAAGCTGATGTTTGAGGTGCAGAGGCCAGCAGAGAAGCTGGCAGAGAAGCCAACGCTGGATGAAAGGCTGAGGTAAGGAGGGCAGGAATGCTCATGGCAGGCACAGGGCACAATATTATAAACGAGGTGGAGAACCCCGATTGGTGAATTATGGACTCCAGTTATTCTTCAGGAAGTGATTTACCTTGCTTTTAAATAAACAAATGACTTGAATCACATCATGAGATTCACTGCGTTCAAGTGAACCAGTGGCACTTGGCTCATTCACAATGTTGTGCCATTGGCACCTTATTTGCCTTTAATCACAACCCTCTCCTGACTGACTACATCCTAAAATGCTTTCTTGACATCATTCTTATGTTCTTTACAATTCACATTTCAAACTCTATGACTGGCTGTGTGTCATTCACTGGACAGTACTTTGTGTTGCCACATTAGAAATACAGAAAATACTCTGTGTATTTTTTTCCTGAAATGGGCATGGCCGAGTGAGGACCCGAAGAGACATCTTTGTGATGCAGATTTAGGAAGCCAGTGATGCATGCGTGTAACTTGATAGTGTCTGACTCTTCATGACCCATGGACTGTAGCCCACCAGGCTCCCCTGTCCATGAAGTTTCCAGGCAAGAATACTGGAATGAGTTGCCATTTCCTTCTCCAGGCAATGTTCCTGACTCAGGGATCAAACCTGCATCTCTTGTGTTTTTTGAACTGTCAGTCAGGTTCTTTACCATCTGAGCCACCAGGGAAGACATTAGGTTATCTTTATAGAAAGACAAGATGACTGGAATGTCACGGAATCTTACAGGAGTACTTTCTGATACAGAGGAAACCTTTGTTTACCTTCTTTCTCTTTGACATAGGCCAGTCATCAGATATGGAGTAGGAAATGGCAACCCACTCCAGTATTCTTACCAAGATGACCCGATGGGCAGAGGAGACTGGTGCACTATAGTCCATGGGGTCGCAAGAATCGGACCCAACTGAGTGACTTGAGCCGGTCATCAGATATGTGCCAGAATTCTGTTTCGAGGTCTCCTTGGGGATGTTCTCACAGAAATCCCTGTCTTTCATCTAACTCTTTGCCTTTTACAATTGTGTCTTCTGTTCCACCTAGGACGTGTGATGTCCTAATTCGAAGTCAGGCACGAGAGCTGACCCAGTTACGGCAGACACTACGGGATGGGAAAGATGACTCTGTCCTGCTCAAGCAGCGCCTCAAGGACCTCCTCACCCACAATGACCTGGACAACCACCAGGGGCAGGGCTTCCGAGAGAGCCTGTCTGAGGGATACCGACTGGCAGAGCGCCTTGCCTGCAAGTTCAGTCCAGGTGAGGGGGCCACGGGCCCTGATAGCACTGATCCTCTCCTAGGTCCCCAGTAGATAAGATGAACACCTCCACTAGGAATGTTTATCAGCTTTCCTGTTTCGTGTCCTATTTGGGGCTATGTAGGAGCAGGATTGGAGAAGGCGACGGCAAGCCACTCCAGTACTCTTGCCTAGAAAATCCCATGGACGGAGGAGCCTGGTAGGCTGCAGTCCATGCGGTCGCTACGAGTCAGACATGACTGAGCGACTTCACTTTCCCTTTTCACTTTCACACATTGGAGAAGGAAATGGCAACCCACTCCAGTGTTCTTGCCTGGAGAATCCCAGGGACGGGGGAGCCTGATGGGCTGCCGTCTATGGGGTCACACAGAGTCGGACACGACTGAAGTGACTTAGCAGCAGCAGCAGCAGCAGGAGCAGGATTGTCTTAAGAGGACAGAGGAGAAATGCACAGGGTGGAGGTCACTGTATCCCAATGGTCTGCTTCCTCCCTGATGGACCATGGCCACTGGGGCAGGAGGCCACATCCAGCCAGCATTAAAGCCCAGAAAGGAGGAGGTGACAGGAGGCCGCTTGTGAGAGTGAACAGAGCCCTAGATGAAGCTTGGAAGTTCCCAGGTTCCAGGCTGAGTGCTGTGTGTTTAACTATGTGAGAATGATTGATTTTTCTTATGTTAGTAACTGTTTTCTCATCTGTAAAATGGATGAATAATCTGTTGATGGTAGCTATAATGATTAAATTTGGGAATATTTACAAATATACTGCAGAAAAAAGAAAACCGTTCACTTTGTCGTGTTGGTTAGGTACTTGATAGAATTGGACGTGGTGCTGGGAAAATGTTTTAAACTGGAACACTCACTTTCCATGGAGAGACTTTCCCAGAGAACACACAAAAGCCCCCTTGAAGAGCCAGGATGTTCCCAGATGGAGGGATGTGGGACGTGGTTGTTCTGCTTAGAGAAAGGAGGGCATTTTGTGAGACCTGAGAAGGTTTATAGAGGCTGTGTCTTTGGCGGAATTTGTGGCAGGATGGACGAAACATTTGCGGGAGTGGAGATGGAAGGTGGACAATGTGAGGTGATATAAGGAAGAAAAGACAATTCAAATGTTTGCCCAATTTCAAGCAGAAGGTGTCCTGAGGATGATCTACCAGTTTAGAAACAGACTGCCTGTTGGATCAGAAATCCATGCTCGGGCAGTTGTTTAAAGACAATACATTAAAACTTCCATACAGTGTTAACTCACACATAGATATTTATGACTCTGTGACCATATGAGTCCCTGTGTTTGCAGTGGGAGAAGTGACTAGAGGCTGACTGGATATTTTTGATTTTGTTTGCAGAAATTTATGAAGATGAAGACGATGAACAAGTACAAGAAACCGTAACCCCCAGGTAACAATTCACTATCCATTCTGCTCAGTCACTCAGTCATGTCCGACTGTTTGTGACCCCATGGACTGCAGCACACCAGGCCTCCCTGTCCATCACCAACTCCCAGAGTTTACTCAAACTCATGTCCATTGAGTCGGTGATCCTATCCAACCATCTCATCCCCTTCTCCAGCCTTCAATCTTTCACAGCATCAGGGTCTTTTCAAATGAGTCAGATGTTCGCATCAGATGGCCAAAGTATTGGAGTTTCAGCCTCAACATAGGTCCTTCCAGTGAATATTCAGGACTGATTCCCTTTGGGATGGACTGGTTGGATCTCCTTGCAGTCCAAGGGACTCTCAAGGGTCTTCTCCAACACCACAGCTCAAAAGTATCAGTTCTTTGGCATTCAGATCTCTTTATAGTCCAACTCCTACATCCATACGTGACTACTGGAAAAACCATAGCTTTGACTACATGGACCTTTGTTGGCAAAGTATGCTGTCTAGGTTGGTCATAACTTTTCTTCCAAGGAGTAAGCATTTTTTAATTTCATGGCTGCAATCACCATCTGCAGTGATTTTGGAGACCCCCAAAAGAAGTCTGCCAGTGGTTCCACTGTCTCCCAATCTATTTGCCATGAAACGAAGGGACCAATCACCATGGTCTTAGTTTTCTGAATGTTGAGCTTTAGCCAGCCTTTTCATTCTCCCCTTTCACGTTCATCAAGAGGTACTTCAGTTCTTCTTTGCTTTCTGCCATAAGGGTGGTGTCATCTGCATATCCGAGGTGATTGATATTTCTCTTGGCAATCTTGATTCCAGCTTGTGCTTCATCCAGCCCAGCGTTTCTCATGATGTAATCTGCATGTAAGTTAAATAAACAGGGTGACAATATACAGCCTTGATATACTCCTTTTCCTATTTGGAAATAGTCTGTTGCTTTATGTCCAGTTCTAACTGTTGCTTCCCGACCTGCATATTGATTTCTCAAGAGGCAGGTCATGTGGTCTGGTATTCCCATCTCTTTCAAAATTTTCCAGTTTGTGGTGATGCACACAGTCAAAGGCATAGTCTGTAAAGCATAATAGATGTTTTTCTGGAACTCTCTTGCGTTTTTGATGATCCAATGGATGTTGGCAATTTGATCCCTGGTTCCTTTGCCTTTTCTAATCCCAGCTTGCACATCCGGAAGTTGATGGTTCACATATTGTTGCAGCCTGGCTAGGAGAATTTTGAGCGTTTCTTTACTAGCGTGTGAAATGAGTGCAATTGTGCAGTAGTTTGAGCATTCTCTGGCATTGCCTTTCTTTGGGATTGGAATGAAAAACGACCTTTTCCAGTCCTGTGGCCACTGCTGAGTTTTCCAAATTTGCTGGCATATTGAGTGCAGCACTTTCACAGCATTATCTTTTAGGATTTGAAATAGCTCAACTGGAATCCCATCACCTCCACCAGTTTTGTTTGTCGTGATGCTTGCTAAGGCCCAGTTGACTTCCCATTCCAGGATGTCTGGCTCTAGGTGAGTGAATACACAGTCGTGGTTATCTGGATTGTGAAAATAATTTTTGTATAGTTCCTCTGTGTATTGTTGCCACCTCTTAATATCTTCTGCTTCTGTTAGGTCCATACCATTTCTGTCCTTTATCGAGCCCATCTTTGCATGAAATGTTCCCTTGGTATCTCTAATTTTCTTGAAGAGATCTCCAGTCTTTCCCATTCTATTGTTTTCCTCTATTTCTTTGCATTGATCGCTGAGGAAGGCTTTCTTATCTCTCCTTGCTATTCTTTGGAACTCTGCATTCAAATGGGTATATCTTTCCTTTTCTTTCCCTTCTCTTCTTTTCACAGAAATTTGTAATACCTCCTCAGACAGCCATTTTGCTGTTTTTGCATTTCTTTTTCTTGGGGATAGTATTGATCCTTGTCTCTGAACAATGTCACGAACCTCCATCCATAGTTCATCAGGCACTCTATCAGATCTAGTCCCTTAAACCTATTTCTCACCTCCACTGTATAATCATAAGGGATATGATTTGGGTCATACCTGAATGGTCTAGTGGTTTTCCCTACTTGCTTCAATTTAAGTCTGAATTTTGCAATAAGGGCTTCATGGTCTGAGCCACAGTCAGCTCCCGGTCTTCTTTTTGCTGACTATATAGAACTTCTCCTATTCTGGCTGCAAAGAGTATAATCGATCTGATTTTGGTGTCGACCATCTGGTGATGTCCATGTGTAAAGTCTTCACTTGAGTTGTTGGAAGAGCGTGTTGCTATGACCAGTGCGTTCTCTTGACAAAACTCTATTAGCCTTTGCCCTGCTTTATTCTGTACTCCAAGGTCAAATTTGCCTGTTACTCCAGGTGTTTCTTGACTTCCTACTTTTGCATTCCAGTCCCCTATAATGAAAAGGACATATTTTATGGGTTTTAGTTCTAAAAGTTCTTGTAGGTCTTCACAGAACCGTTCTACTTCAGCTTCTTGAGCATTATTGGCCGGGTCATAGACTTGGATTACCGTGATATTGAATCATTTTCCTTGGAAATGAACAGAGATCATTCTGCCGTTTCTGAGCTTGCATCCAAGTACTGCATTTCGGACTCTTTTGTTAACTATGATGGCTATTCCATTTCTTTTAAGGGATTCTTGCCCACAGTAGTAGATATAATAATCATCTGAGTTAAATTCACCCATTCCAGTCTATTTTAGGTCTCTGATTCCTAAAATGTTGACGTTCACTCTTGCCATCTCCTGTTTGACCATTTCCAATGTGTCTTGAAACATGGACCTAACATTCCAGGTTCCTATGCAGTATTGGTTGTCTGTGACAATAGTAAGTGAAAGAGGCCTTGGAGGCCTTTTAATTACTAAAGAGAAGGTAGAGGATCTCCGAGAGTTTATAAAGCTTTAATATTTGTATTCACTTCACTGTGCATGCTCAGTTGCTCAGTCATCGCTGAATCTTTGTGACCCCCATGGACTGGAGTATACCAGGCTCCTCTGTCCATGGCATTTTCCCACCAAGAATCCTGGAGTGGGTTGCCATTTCCTTCTCCAAGGGATCTTCCTGGCCCACGGACGAAGCTGCATATCCTGCATGGGCAGGCAGATTCTTTACCACTGAGCCACTGGGGAAGCCCTTATTCACTTGCCTACTTTGTCTTCAATTCAACATGACTTAGGACCCAGTGGAAGCACTTGTTGTAGAAGTTCCTTTGTGCTTCCTGTTCCTGAAAAGATCTTCCTGGGATGGTTGAGTCTCCTTCCTCATCAGAGGTTTGTGGCCAGTTTGTAGGGTACCTGCTTCTCCCCCTCTCCCATCCCCAGACAGACACACTCCACTTCATATAAGAGAGGATAGTTCCTTCTTTCTTTAAGGGGCCTGCTCTTTTACCCTCTGTGACCACGCCCCATGCCTCCTGTCAAAACCAGCCAGAATGGCTTGCAGTCAGATCTTCATTTAATTTCCTGTCATTCCTTTCCCATCTGGCACAGCATGGAGCTGCAGGAGGTTGAAAAGAAGGAAGTGCCTGAAGAATGCAAGGATGAATGTGTTTTGATGCCTTCAATTCTCCAAGGAAGTTCTGACAGCCACCAGCCTTACAGTAATGACAAACTTCAATTTAATGAACTGGAAGTAGACCTTGGTCCGGATGGAGCCTGTGGTTGCTCTCATGCTAAAGAAGATGAAATGCCAACCAATATCTCAGGTAGCCCCCGTATTATCTGTCCTCACATGCTCTGTAGACCAAGGAAGGTCATCTCTGAGGACAGGTTGCATAGACACATCTACATTGAAACCAGGGACAAGGGTCTGTTATGGAGCACAGACATCAGGTGGGTCAGGGAGCTTTCATTCTTTTTTTGGCTCCAGGCTTCTCTGTCACCCTGACCCCAGTGTCAGGCATTCGACCCAAATCACTTGTGACAACGCTCACCCACCTCAGCTGCAAATCCACAGGAGGTGTCTGTCAGAACTAGTTTGGAGCCAGCATGTTGTTAGCTGCAATGATCTGATTTTGGTAAATGTTCCTGGGCTCTCCAGAAATGATGACAGACTCGCCTCTTTATAAGGAGAGCTGATTTCCAGGTTTTGTTTGACTGCTCTCAGCCCCAGACCCCCTTTTCTCGATGCTGGCAGGTCTTAGCTAACATGTCATCTGAACACCAAGACAGATACACTTGTACCATTGCCTTGCTTGGAAGTTTCCATGAAGCAAGGCTGGGCTCTGGCAGTTCCTCCAGCCTTGAACGGCGACGGCTGTGTGGCACCAAAGATTCTTTTTGATTTGGGGGTTAATACAATTCACTGGGCTTCCCTGGTGGCTCAGATGGTAAAGAATCTGTCCTCAATGCAGGAGACCCAGGTTCAATCCCTGAATCATGAAGATCCTCTGGAGAAGAGAATGGCACACACTCTAGTATTCTTGTGTGGAGAATTCCATGGACAGAGGAGCCTGGTGGGCTGTCGTCCATACAATCACAAAGAGAGAGACACTACTGAGCGGCTAACCCTTTCACAATTCACCCATCACTCTAGTCTCAAGTATAAATTCCTCTAAACCATCAACAACCACATAATCTGATGGGATTAAGCAGTACTATAGAAATAATTCTAGAACATAACAGCTCATGTTCTAGCATCTCTGTGGAAAATACATTTTTACTGCTTATTCAGACTCAGAACAAAGGATGTTGGGAGAGATACCACATCAAGCAGCAAATTTCCTCGATGGGTCTGGAAGCAGTCCAGTCTCATTCTCATAAGACTTAAGTGTCCTAGAATATCCTTGCATTATGTTCTTCCAATGAGAATTTTAATGTCCTTGTTGTACAGGTATTTACTGAGTAGATATATGCGAGGTCTGATTTGCTTATTATGACCTTCTGTCTCTGAATTTCCTACCAGACAATGAAAATTATCACAAGCAAGTGAGTGGACAAGAGCTCACATTTCCCAGGTAATTTGAAGATCTGTGGGCTGTGAATGTCAGTGGTGACAGCAGGAGACCTCAGATCCAGAGAAAAAGAGGAAGTACTCTATGGAACTCTTTCATCCATCCATTCAACAGCAATTATCTCTAACTGTGTTGTCTATTTATGCTTCAGAAGTTTGTGCATTTCCACTTTTTAATCCTTCAAGTTGAGTAATGTACAGTGAGTTGACCCAGGTGAAATAACTAAACCTGGGCGTTCCCATATTCATGTGTTTTCTCCTGAGTGGCTAAAGTAGGGTGAGATCCTATGGGTCTTGCACTGGTTTGGCATCAGCATGTTGGTAAATATTGGATTTCAAGGGAAGAAAATAGAACAATATTCATATTACAACAGAATATTGAAAAAATAGTTCTTGAAAGCAGAATATCTAGTCAACAACACTTTTTTCTCCAACTCTGAAAAACTGGTTTTGAAGTCATATTTGTGCAAATAAAAATTTTAAAATTAAATGAAATAGAGTCCAAAGTCAAACAAATCTTTAACTTCTTAAAAGCTGTGTTCACTTGGACACAGGCTATCCAGTCAACATAGTGTGTGCAGAAAAGTCTGAACCACTGTCCCAGTCCTCTGTGTGTGCTGGGGACCATGACGTTAGCGTGTAGGGAAAATTCCGTCTCCTTCTTCAACTGCTGGTTGTGTGCCCAGTGCCCAGAGAACCTGCTGTCTGTCTCCCACCCATGTCAGTCACCTTCCACTCTACATCAGGAGGAGTTACTTCCCTCCTTAAGGGGCCTGCCCTTTTGCTTTCTGTGACCACTCTCAATGCCTGTCAGCAAAACCAGTTAGATGGCTTGGGGTGAAATCCTCTTAATCTTCTGTCATCCCTTCTCCATCTGACACAGCGTGAACTTGCAAGATGAAAAGAAGGTGGTGTTCCAGCAACCCCAAGATGAATGTGTTTCAGTACCTTCAACTCTCCAGGAAGGTTCTGCCTGCAACCAGCCTTCCAGTGATGGAAAATTTGCATTTGATGAAGTGAATGTGGCGTCTGCTGTGGACGGAGCCTGTGGTTGCTCTCATGCTGAAGAGGATGAAATTCCAACTGGTCTCCCAGGTAGTCTGCAATATATCTGTTAGTCTACTCTGGGAGAATTAACCCCCTTTAAGAGACCCTGTGCTTCTATACTGAAGCCTGATTTGAACCGGACTCTAACTGCATTTACAATGAGACATTCTGTGAACGGACTTTGCTCAGTTCCCAGTCACAGTTGTCCCTGTGGGGAACCACTCTACCCAAGGCGGTCCCACCAGACTCACGTGTCCCTCAGCAGTTGTGGCACAGGAGGTCCCTTTCAGGCTTCCTAACTTTGAATGGACCTCTCATCTCACATGAAATGCTTGAATTTTCATTTCTGGGTAATGTCCCTGAGTTCCTACACCTGTCCAAGGCTTTTGGCAGTCTTGTTTATATCTTTGGAGACGCCACTACTTTGGTTCACTTCTGTCAACCCATAGTCTCTCTCTCTTCCTTTGACTTACCTTGTTCGAAGTCTTCTGAAACCAGAAATAAGCCTGACTGTCATCTTTTGGTATGATTCTCTGAGGTAAGGCAGGGCCCTGGAACTTCCCAACCTGATGAATGGCCACTGTTTTCAGCTTTGAGTTTCATTTGACTTGATGGTGAATGGATTCTACTCCCATTTAATCTCAGTGTGTAATCACTTACCCCATTAGTAAACAGCATTTCAGATGAAAAAAGCCTGAGTATTATAGCAGGCTGAGGATGTAGCTTAGTTGTTCCCCAGGAACTGTGAGTAAAAGGATGCATTTAGCTATTTGCACAGACTCAGGACCAGGATACTCTGCAAATGACGTATCATATCAAGGAAATTTGTCCAATAGCTCAAGAAGGAAACCCACTGCCACCTTATGAGGCTATTTCTAGGGCCTCCTGGATTATTTCTGTCTGAATAGCCTGTTACCACATGTGAAGATAGGTACAGGTTTGGGCATTTGTGAAGGGAATTTGCCTGATATAACTCTCCTGTTAATTTATTTACAGAAAACCGGAATGATCTCGATGACCTGAAAGGAACAGAGGTGGTTGCCCCAAGGTAATTCTGAATATCTGTGGGCTCTTTGCACAGTGATGACCTCTGCAGACCTCTGATCCAGGGAAAAACAGGAAGTGCTGAATATACTGTGTCGTCAGTTTTGCCCACCACTATTATCCTTTTTCATAGCGTTCTCTGCTTTCACTGTGGTACTTCTATTGTTTCCCATTTCTTATTTACTTGTCAAGTTTAAAACCCAAGTCAGTTGACCCAGGTGACCTAAGTCAGAGTGGTGTTTTGCATCAGTTTTTACCGCAGGGGTGGTTTTAGAGTGAGAAGCCTATCTGCTTTCTGTTTGTGTTAGCGTGCTGGCATGTGTGTCACAGTAGTGTGAATGCAATGTGAATGGAAGTGTGAAAGCCACTGTTCTGTGTCCCTGTGTGTGAGGCGGGACTGCACCATTAGAGGGAATTCAGTCTGTTCATCAGCCTGTTATTTGGCCGGAGCACTGAGCACCTGCTCTTCTTCCTTTCTTCTGCCCTGTCAACCTCGCTGTGTCTCACACAGAGTTTTCTCTCTAATGGATTGGACCCTCGGTGTGCTTCACCACGCAAACATTCCATCAGAACCAGATAGGACTGCACAGTTTCTCATCATCTTGTCTTAATCATCTGCCCTCCCTCCCCCACCAGGTTCAGCAGACAGCTGCCACAGCTGAGAGAGAACGGTGTCCCAGGGGACTCTCTGGATGAATCTGCTCTGACTTACTCGGTTCTTCCTAGCCTCTCAGACTCCTTCTGGCCTTATAGGAGCGCTGCTGTCTTCTCACTTGAGGGCGTGGATGTCTCTTATGCCCGGGATGTAACCAGTGAGTATTTTCTTGTGATGGAACTCCACCTGGACGCCCAGGTAGACTCTGGACTCTGTACTCCTCCCCTCTGGGGTGCTGAGATTTATCCTCCCTGTGGGAAGCTCTGTAGACGGTGATTTGAATCAGACTCTGTGGTAGAGTTTTAAGTACAGACCTCAGGTGAGTCTGGGAACTGTGCTTTCTTCTTCATTCAGGTGAAGCCTGTGGGCCAGGCTCCAAGTTAGATCACGGATGCAAGGCTGCTGTGACACACTCACTCACTTGTATGAATGCAGGTGTCTGGAGATGACTGGATTTTTCTTGATTCCCATGAAAAGTCTCTTCTTGCCTACATTACTCGAATTTTCATACCCAAAGTGTCCCTGGAATTTCTGTGCCTTTCTAGGGGTGCTAACAGCCTTAATAATTTCTTGCTTCCCTGGTGTCACTGCTGTCATCCCCAGTGTTTGTCTCGTCTAAATTGCATTCTTTGCAAACCAATAAATTGGGCCACAGGATGCAGAGACCCATCCCATCACCTTCCTTGTGTGTTTCCATGAAGCAAGGCAGAGCCCTGGCATTTTCGCATCTGATGAATGACTGAAGTTTCTGTGGAACAACTGGCATTCATGTGATCCCAGGTTTTGTTCATTCCACACATCATTCTGATAAAGCAGTCAGCATATGGAGAGAAAAGCCTGAGTATTACACTATTCTGCTAGAATGCAGTTGGGCTATTCCCCTGACTCTGTGGGGAAGATGAATCTTTACCTTTTTACTCAGACTTGGAAGAGAATACTGTGGTGAGGATTTACCTGGGCAGGGATATCTTTCCTGATGGCTCAGGAAAGCAAACCAAGGAGAATCTGAGAGACCCAAATAGAGGCTTCTGGAATATCCTTCTTAAATAGCCTATCGTCTCACTGCCGATATTGTTGCCCCGTGGCAGTATTGGACCCTGGATTATTAATTTACACAGTGAGATCTGCTAAGTGTTTCTTGACTTGTCTGAATTTATCCATAGAAAATCTTGCTGATCTTGAAGACGAGGAAGATCAAGACATCATCTCTTCCCGGTAAGTATGGAGAAACATGGGTCTGACATCAGTGGCGACATCTGGTCATCTCACGTGCAGGGGAATCGGAAAGTGCTGAACATGCCTGTCTCTTCCATTCAGACAACCACAAATTGTCCCTGTCCCAAGGTTGTCTGTTTTCACCCTTTATGAATCGCTCTCAGTTATAGTAACTTGCGGTCAGTTGAAGCAGGGCTACTGATCAGCCACAGGATTTCTTGTACTCCTCTGTTTTCTCCTTTTTGTTAAAACCAGCATGCAGTACTTATCTGCCTCTGTCACTCTGGGTTACGACCTTGGCAGGTATTTCATGGCAAGGAAATTAACTAGGAAAAAAACCTCAGGTCACATCACAATATCAGTAAACTGGGTCTTGCAGACACAAGATTTCTAGGAGTCCATTATGCTGCCAGAGTTGGTGTTCATTTGGATGAAGCATGTAAATTTCAACAAAATTTATGGTGTATCAGAAGTCACCCTGTGTTCTGAGGACGAGTGTGACATGACTATGTGTCCTGGGCTGGCCCATCTCCTTCCTCTCGAACTCATTTCTTCTCTGTGCTCAGAGCATCTGACGCTCACTCGCCCTCACTCGCTCTCCCTTTCCCTTTGCAAGTGCCTTCAGGTCCCAGATTGGGTTGTGGCCAGCGGAGATTTTTTACATCCCTTTAAGGGGTCTCCCCATTTGTTTTTTGCCACTTGTCCCTTACCCCTCCCATCAAAACCAGCTATGGCTCCAGGTTGACTCATCCCTCTTGTTTAACCATCTGCCCTCCCAACCCCACAAATCTCAGCGTGGAGCAGATGGTGGTAGAAGAGATTGAAGTCCAGCCGGACTCAGTGGATGAATGTTATCTGGCTGCTTCTATTGGCCATCATCTGGCAGGCTCCTGTCATCCTTATAGAAGTGACTCCTTCCCAACAGAGAGTACAGATGTTTTCTGGACTCTCAACGTAAACGGTGAGTTCTCCCAGACAGGACCTAGGCACAGGTTGATTAGAACTATGTTCTCAGTTTTAATTTTTAGAAGGCATCACGAGCCTTTGCATTCTTCTTGCTCCAGGCTGCCCTCTGTCCCCTGAACTCATCTCATCAGCACAGACTTGTGGTATCAAATCAGAGCAGAGAGGGACAGGGGAGGGATAAGGGCAGAATCTCAGCGACCAGTGTCTCACCTGCAGGAGTTAGTGTAACAGAGCTCTTTTTATCAAGAAAAGAATCCTTATATTCGTGAAATTTTGTTGCTAATTTTATTCTTTGTGTAGTCTCTGGCAAGCTCTCTGGCGTTGCATTCATGATTGCAATCTGCTGCATGTTTGGAACGCATGTTATATTGTTCCCCAGCTCCGGACTCTTGCCCGTGGGCTGCCTACCTCCCTCTGAAGCATTTAGGTACTAGATCCTGAACATAAAATCTGCCTATGCCCTGTAATTTCCATGAAGCCAAATATCAGTCTCTTGTTTTTCCATCGTCTAGAAACACCCTTGTGCCTCATCCTTTGTGCAGCAAGAAGGAGTCTTCCATGTCTGGGCTATAGTTTCAAAGTTTTATGTGATCTCAGTGGTGTAATCTCATGGAAACTATCGATAACCTGTGTATCTGATAGTGGTATGGACCTACTTTATGAGCCAGGTCCCCTTGGGTAGCAGTTCATAGGGTGTGGAAGTTTCAAGCTAGTTATGAGATCCTTTTGGGATTTTTTTTTTTTTTTTTTTACTTTTTCTTTAGCAGAAGCATTTTTTTGTTAGGAATTTGATTCATAAGATCATCTTGAGTGAAGTTTCCGTGGAACAACTAGGATTCATGTGATCCCAGGTTTTGTTCATTCCACTCATCATTCTGATAAAGCAGTCAGCATATGGTGAGAAAAGCCTGAGTATTACAGTATTCTGCTAGAATGCATTTGGGCTATTCCCCAGACTCTGTGGGGAAGATGAATCTTTACCTTTTTACTCAGACTTGGAGGAGAATAGTGTGGTGAGGTTCTACCAGGGCAGGGAGATCTTTCCTGATGGCTCAGGAAAGCAAACCAAGGAGAATCTGAGAGACCCACCTAGAGGCTTCTGGAATATCCTTCTTAAAGAGCCTATCGTCTCACTGCCGATATTGTTGTCCCCGTGGCAGTATTGGACCCTGGATTATTAATTTACACAGTGAGATCTGCTAAGTGTTTCTTGACTTGTCTGAATTTATCCATAGAAAATCTTGCTGATCTTGAGGATGAGGAAGATCAAGACATCATCTCTTCCCGGTAAGTATGGAGAAACATGGGTCTGACCTCAGTGGTGACATCTGGTCATCTCACGTGCAGGGGAATCGGAAAGTGCTGAACATGCCTGTCTCTTCCATTCAGACAACCACAAATTGTCCCTGTCCCAAGGTTGTCTGTTTTCACCCTTTATGAATCGCTCTCAGTTATAGTAACTTGCGGTCAGTTGAAGCAGGTCTACTGATCAGCCACAGGATTTCTTGTACTCCTCTGTTTTCTCCTTTTTGTTAAAACCAGCATGCAGTACTTATCTGCCTCTGTCACTCTGGGTTACGACCTTGGCAGGTATTTCATGGCAAGGAAATTAACTAGGAAAAAAACCTCAGGTCACATCACAATATCAGTAAACTGGGTCTTGCAGACACAAGATTTCTAGGAGTCCATTATGCTGCCAGAGTTGGTGTTCATTTGGATGAAGCATGTAAATTTCAACAAAATTTATGGTGTATCAGAAGTCACCCTGTGTTCTGAGGACGAGTGTGACATGACTATGTGTCCTGGGCTGGCCCATCTCCTTCCTCTCGAACTCATTTCTTCTCTGTGCTCAGAGCATCTGACCCTCACTCGCCCTCCCTTTCCCTTTGCAAGTGCCTTCAGGTCCCAGATTGGGTTGTGGCCAGCGGAGATTTTTTACATCCCTTTAAGGGGTCTCCCCATTTGTTTTTTGCCACTTGTCCCTTACCCCTCCCATCAAAACCAGCTATGGCTCCAGGTTGACTCATCCCTCTTGTTTAACCATCTGCCCTCCCAACCCCACAAATCTCAGCGTGGAGCAGATGGTGGTAGAAGAGATTGAAGTCCAGCCGGACTCAGTGGATGAATGTTATCTGGCTGCTTCTATTGGCCATCATCTGGCAGGCTCCTGTCATCCTTATAGAAGTGACTCGTTCCCGACAGAGAGTACAGATGTTTTCTGGACTCTCAACGTAAACGGTGAGTTCTCCCAGACAGGACCTAGGCTCAGGTTGATTAGAACTATGTTCTCAGTTTTAATTTTTAGAAGGCATCACGAGCCTTTGCATTCTTCTTGCTCCAGGCTGCCCTCTGTCCCCTGAACTCATCTCATCAGCACAGACTTGTGGTATCAAATCAGAGCAGAGAGGGACAGGGGAGGGATAAGGGCAGAATCTCAGCGACCAGTGTCTCACCTGCATTAGTTAGTGTAACAGAGCTCTTTTTATCAAGAAAAGAATCCTTATATTCGTGAAATTTTGTTGCTAATTTTATTCTTTGTGTAGTCTCTGGCAAGCTCTCTGGCGTTGCATTCATGATTGCAATCTGCTGCATGTTTGGAACGCATGTTATATTGTTCCCCAGCTCCGGACTCTTGCCCGTGGGCTGCCTACCTCCCTCTGAAGCATTTAGGTACTAGATCCTGAACATAAAATCTGCCTATGCCCTGTAATTTCCATGAAGCCAAATATCAGTCTCTTGTTTTTCCATCGTCTAGAAACACCCTTGTGCCTCATCCTTTGTGCAGCAAGAAGGAGTCTTCCATGTCTGGGCTATAGTTTCAAAGTTTTATGTGATCTCAGTGGTATAATCTCATGGAAACTATCGATAACCTGTGTATCTGATAGTGGTATGGACCTACTTTATGAGCCAGGTCCCCTTGGGTAGCAGTTCATAGGGTGTGGAGGTTTCAAGCTAGTTATGAGATCCTTTTGGGATATTTTTTTTTTTTTTACTTTTTCTTTAGCAGAAGCATTTTTTTGTTAGGAATTTGATTCATAAGATCATCTTGAGTGAAGTTTCCGTGGAACAACTTCATGTGATCCCAGGTTTTGTTCATTCCACTCATCATTCTGATAAAGCAGTCAGCATATGGTGAGAAAAGCCTGAGTATTACAGTATTCTGCTAGAATGCATTTGGGCTATTCCCCAGACTCTGTGGGGAAGATGAATCTTTACCTTTTTACTCAGACTTGGAGGAGAATAGTGTGGTGAGGTTCTACCAGGGCAGGGAGATCTTTCCTGATGGCTCAGGAAAGCAAACCAAGGAGAATCTGAGAGACCCACCTAGAGGCTTCTGGAATATCCTTCTTAAAGAGCCTATCGTCTCACTGCCGATATTGTTGTCCCCGTGGCAGTATTGGACCCTGGATTATTAATTTACACAGTGAGATCTGCTAAGTGTTTCTTGACTTGTCTGAATTTATCCATAGAAAATCTTGCTGATCTTGAGGATGAGGAAGATCAAGACATCATCTCTTCCCGGTAAGTATGGAGAAACATGGGTCTGACCTCAGTGGTGACATCTGGTCATCTCACGTGCAGGGGAATCGGAAAGTGCTGAACATGCCTGTCTCTTCCATTCAGACAACCACAAATTGTCCCTGTCCCAAGGTTGTCTGTTTTCACCCTTTATGAATCGCTCTCAGTTATAGTAACTTGCGGTCAGTTGAAGCAGGGCTACTGATCAGCCACAGGATTTCTTGTACTCCTCTGTTTTCTCCTTTTTGTTAAAACCAGCATGCAGTACTTATCTGCCTCTGTCACTCTGGGTTACGACTTTGGCAGGTATTTCATGGCAAGGAAATTAACTAGGAAAAAAACCTCAGGTCACATCACAATATCAGTAAACTGGGTCTTGCAGACACAAGATTTCTAGGAGTCCATTATGCTGCCAGAGTTGGTGTTCATTTGGATGAAGCATGTAAATTTCAACAAAATTTATGGTGTATCAGAAGTCACCCTGTGTTCTGAGGACGAGTGTGACATGACTATGTGTCCTGGGCTGGCCCATCTCCTTCCTCTCGAACTCATTTCTTCTCTGTGCTCAGAGCATCTGACCCTCACTCGCCCTCACTCGCTCTCCCTTTCCCTTTGCAAGTGCCTTCAGGTCCCAGATTGGGTTGTGGCCAGCGGAGATTTTTTACATCCCTTTAAGGGGTCTCCCCATTTGTTTTTTGCCACTTGTCCCTTACCCCTCCCATCAAAACCAGCTATGGCTCCAGGTTGACTCATCCCTCTTGTTTAACCATCTGCCCTCCCAACCCCACAAATCTCAGCGTGGAGCAGCTGGTGGTAGAAGAGATTGAAGTCCAGCCGGACTCAGTGGATGAATGTTATCTGGCTGCTTCTATTGGCCATCATCTGGCAGGCTCCTGTCATCCTTATAGAAGTGACTCCTTCCCGACAGAGAGTACAGATGTTTTCTGGACTCTCAACGTAAACGGTGAGTTCTCCCAGACAGGACCTAGGCTCAGGTTGATTAGAACTATGTTCTCAGTTTTAATTTTTAGAAGGCATCACGAGCCTTTGCATTCTTCTTGCTCCAGGCTGCCCTCTGTCCCCTGAACTCATCTCATCAGCACAGACTTGTGGTATCAAATCAGAGCAGAGAGGGACAGGGGAGGGATAAGGGCAGAATCTCAGCGACCAGTGTCTCACCTGCAGGAGTTAGTGTAACAGAGCTCTTTTTATCAAGAAAAGAATCCTTATATTCGTGAAATTTTGTTGCTAATTTTATTCTTTGTGTAGTCTCTGGCAAGCTCTCTGGCGTTGCATTCATGATTGCAATCTGCTGCATGTTTGGAACGCATGTTATATTGTTCCCCAGCTCCGGACTCTTGCCCGTGGGCTGCCTACCTCCCTCTGAAGCATTTAGGTACTAGATCCTGAACATAAAATCTGCCTATGCCCTGTAATTTCCATGAAGCCAAATATCAGTCTCTTGTTTTTCCATCGTCTAGAAACACCCTTGTGCCTCATCCTTTGTGCAGCAAGAAGGAGTCTTCCATGTCTGGGCTATAGTTTCAAAGTTTTATGTGATCTCAGTGGTATAATCTCATGGAAACTATCGATAACCTGTGTATCTGATAGTGGTATGGACCTACTTTATGAGCCAGGTCCCCTTGGGTAGCAGTTCATAGGGTGTGGAAGTTTCAAGCTAGTTATGAGATCCTTTTGGGATTTTTTTTTTTTTTTTTTACTTTTTCTTTAGCAGAAGCATTTTTTTGTTAGGAATTTGATTCATAAGATCATCTTGAGTGAAGTTTCCGTGGAACAACTAGGATTCATGTGATCCCAGGTTTTGTTCATTCCACTCATCATTCTGATAAAGCAGTCAGCATATGGTGAGAAAAGCCTGAGTATTACAGTATTCTGCTAGAATGCATTTGGGCTATTCCCCAGGCTCTGTGGGGAAGATGAATCTTTACCTTTTTACTCAGACTTGGAGGAGAATAGTGTGGTGAGGTTCTACCAGGGCAGGGATATCTTTCCTGATGGCTCAGGAAAGCAAACCAAGGAGAATCTGAGAGACCCACCTAGAGGCTTCTGGAATATCCTTCTTAAAGAGCCTATCGTCTCACTGCCGATATTGTTGTCCCCGTGGCAGTATTGGACCCTGGATTATTAATTTACACAGTGAGATCTGCTAAGTGTTTCTTGACTTGTCTGAATTTATCCATAGAAAATCTTGCTGATCTTGAGGATGAGGAAGATCAAGACATCATCTCTTCCCGGTAAGTATGGAGAAACATGGGTCTGACATCAGTGGCGACATCTGGTCATCTCACGTGCAGGGGAATCGGAAAGTGCTGAACATGCCTGTCTCTTCCATTCAGACAACCACAAATTGTCCCTGTCCCAAGGTTGTCTGTTTTCACCCTTTATGAATCGCTCTCAGTTATAGTAACTTGCGGTCAGTTGAAGCAGGGCTACTGATCAGCCACAGGATTTCTTGTACTCCTCTGTTTTCTCCTTTTTGTTAAAACCAGCATGCAGTACTTATCTGCCTCTGTCACTCTGGGTTACGACCTTGGCAGGTATTTCATGGCAAGGAAATTAACTAGGAAAAAAACCTCAGGTCACATCACAATATCAGTAAACTGGGTCTTGCAGACACAAGATTTCTAGGAGTCCATTATGCTGCCAGAGTTGGTGTTCATTTGGATGAAGCATGTAAATTTCAACAAAATTTATGGTGTATCAGAAGTCACCCTGTGTTCTGAGGACGAGTGTGACATGACTATGTGTCCTGGGCTGGCCCATCTCCTTCCTCTCGAACTCATTTCTTCTCTGTGCTCAGAGCATCTGACCCTCACTCGCCCTCACTCGCTCTCCCTTTCCCTTTGCAAGTGCCTTCAGGTCCCAGATTGGGTTGTGGCCAGCGGAGATTTTTTACATCCCTTTAAGGGGTCTCCCCATTTGTTTTTTGCCACTTGTCCCTTACCCCTCCCATCAAAACCAGCTATGGCTCCAGGTTGACTCATCCCTCTTGTTTAACCATCTGCCCTCCCAACCCCACAAATCTCAGCGTGGAGCAGCTGGTGGTAGAAGAGATTGAAGTCCAGCCGGACTCAGTGGATGAATGTTATCTGGCTGCTTCTATTGGCCATCATCTGGCAGGCTCCTGTCATCCTTATAGAAGTGACTCCTTCCCAACAGAGAGTACAGATGTTTTCTGGACTCTCAACGTAAACGGTGAGTTCTCCCAGACAGGACCTAGGCTCAGGTTGATTAGAACTATGTTCTCAGTTTTAATTTTTAGAAGGCATCACGAGCCTTTGCATTCTTCTTGCTCCAGGCTGCCCTCTGTCCCCTGAACTCATCTCATCAGCACAGACTTGTGGTATCAAATCAGAGCAGAGAGGGACAGGGGAGGGATAAGGGCAGAATCTCAGCGACCAGTGTCTCACCTGCAGGAGTTAGTGTAACAGAGCTCTTTTTATCAAGAAAAGAATCCTTATATTCGTGAAATTTTGTTGCTAATTTTATTCTTTGTGTAGTCTCTGGCAAGCTCTCTGGCGTTGCCTTCATGATTGTAATCTGCTCCGTATTTGTAAGGCATGTTATATTGTTCCCAGCTCCGGACTCTTGCCTGTGGGCTGCCTACCTCCCTCTGAAACAGTTAGTTACCCGATCCTGAACATAAAATCTGCCTATGCCCTCTAATTTCCATGAAGCCATATATCTGTGTGTTTTTCCATCGTCTAGAAACACCCTTGTGTGTCATCCTTTATATAGCAGAAAGGAGTCTTCCATGTGTGGGTTGTAGTTTCAATGTTTTATGCAATCTCAGTGGTATAATTTCATGGAAACTATCGATAACCTGTGTATCTGATTGTGGTATGGACCTACTTTATGAGGCAGGTCCCCTTGAGTAGCATTCATAGGTTGTTGTGGAGATTGCAAACTAGTATGAAATCCTTTTGGGCTTTTTTTTTTTTTACTTTTTCTTTAGCAGAAGCATTTTATTGTTAGGAATTTGATTCATAAGATCATCTTGATAAATGAGAAGCAATCCCATTATGTATCAGACTGTATCTGACTTCTTTTTAAATGATACTGGGCATATAAATGTTGACCGTCAGTCAGTTGGTGCCTTTTACATTGGAAGCAGTTTCTTTGTTGTTTCCCATTCTTCCCTGAGGATCAAAGAAGCAGAGGCTTTCTCTGGATCACTGTAGATCACCAACCTGGAAGGGAACACCTGTTTGTGTGCTGTGCTCCTTCCTAGGCGATCTCCAAGTGCACTGTAAGCCCTTCAGCCCTCCAAACGCCCTCTCATTTAGTGTGGTGTCTCACAGTGGAGCCCAGGGCACTGAGGCTCAGCGGGTCCCTTCACTTGCCCCAGACTCCTGGCCACCAGCAAGTGGGACACTGACCTCTCCTGGGCCTGACTCCCTGGCTCAGGCTGTGGCGTCTCCTCTCAGCAGTCGGACCATCAGTGACTGAGAGAAGACGTTGCCCACCTTTTCCTCTTTGCCCTGAACCAAATGATCTGCAACTATCTTAATCTTCAGCAGAAAGTTACCAGAGGGCTGCGGAGAACCCCTGTGTCCCTCACTCAGATCTGCCAGCTCCAGATGCCTCTGTGCACTCTGTCCCGAGAGCAGAGCCAGCGGCTCCTCCAGCCCCTCCAGGTGGAGCCGCAGCTCCACGGGGCTCTCTCTGGAGAATCAGCCAGGATGAGAGTTCACGCCTCTCCCCATCTCCTGCCCTCAGGTCGCCTGCTATCACAACAGGTCCAGGTAGACTTTGAATTTGGCTGTGCTGAAGCCATTAAAACTGTGGAGCTCTATCTCAGAAACACTGACAGCTGGGTGTGGGTTCCTGTGAAGAGGATGAGTGAGGCTCATCCATGTGTCTCAGATATGTTTCTGAGATGGTTTGAGTGTGTGATTTGGCCCAGTCGTGGGAGTCCATTGTTCACAATGGACCAGGAAAGGCCAAATCCCCACAGATGGATTGAGATGAATGAATAGAATATCTAAAGTATACAGGGATCCATCCTGTGTCCTGATTCTCATGATAACCTGAGGACAGTGTGGATAGCTGTTATGCAGCCATGTGGGTAAGGTAGTCAGGTCTACCCCATCCTCTCTGTACAAGGAGAAACCCTGCAGAAACAAAACAAACACTTGATTTTTAAATTACAACTTGATCTTCCATTGGAGGCTTTTCCCCACACTAACAATATTTGGCAGTATTGTTGATGTTTGATACAATGTTTGGTTATTTTATATTCTGTCACTGCAAAGAATATTCAAAGCATAGGTTTAATAAAACCCATTCTCAAGAAAAGACAAATAAAATTAGATGATGAAATTACACAGCGATAATTAAAAACAATGCTAGACATTGATTCAAAATAACATTGGAGAATAAGGGGATACATAGTTTTGACAGTTCTTTCAACCACCACATATTGTACAGGGATTTCACCTTCAGCCCAGTGTGAATTATCATCATATCTGATTAAGTGTCCTAAAATATGATGATTAACGATTAATGAACTTCGCTTGGTGGAAATATGAAGGGTACACCAGACTGAGAGAAGTGCTTTTGGCAAAAGCCGTGGAAGCTCACAGAGGCTCCTGGTACAGGGCCGGGGTCAGAAAGGGGCCAGCCTGAGTCCTAGGAGGATTTTCAGAGGGAGCTGTGGGAAGTGACGTTGCAGAAGAAAGAGGGACTAGAGACAGGAGCACTGGAAAGGCGAGTGAGGAGGTAGGTTTGTGTAGCAGGGAAGGGAGGATGGATTTCCATAAACTGAGGAGCACGTGATGACACAGGATTGGGGTGATAAGACAGGTGACCTTTGAGAGGGTGGAGAGGACTGAATCAGAGAAAGCGGTTAGAAGGAGGTTGGATGAGTCTTTGATGAGAGTCAGACACAGATGCTCTCTGGAAGACGAAGAGATGACAGACACATGAGAGACAGTTAAAGAAACAAACCTTGTGAGGGTGCGGTTGCACAAGAGGGAGGTGAGAGGAGAGCAGGCCCTGGCGGCTGTGACCTCACATGAGCCTGGCCTGGACCAGAGGAGGGTACTTCATGTCTTTGGTTAGCCCACGTTCCGAGGATATGTACTCATTTCACAGGAGACATATGAGCAGATTTCCTTAGGAGCACTGTCCAGGCACCAGTGGAGGGACGCGTATTGAAGGAGTGTACATACATTATCTCTCTAAAGAGACACAAAGGTGTTTCCACGGGGTCTCAGCCCTCTCCTCCACTCGTTCTAGCTGCTATACCATCCATCCCCACTCTGCCCTACGTGGGGATAGATTTTATTCTATGTATACATGTACGGGTGAGTGGAAGGGTAGACAAAATTTCAAGCAAGGAAGTTGAGAAGGGTCTGGAATGTACTGTATTTTCTCAGCTCAAATTCTGGTGGTACCTGAAGCCTTCAGGCCATATGCCTCTCCCTGTTCTTTTATTCCTGTGGGTAGATATCAAGAACTCTTTCTCCCCCATGCCTAGAGGCTTGTCGAGAACCTTCTCTCTAGGCTACAAGACTAAGGCTAAGAACAGAATAAGAGGCTTGACCTCCTGTGTCACCCAAACCCTCTAGACTCAAGTGGGTGAACTCTCATTTCAAGAAATTGCAGCCCAGCACCTGCCTTCTCAGCGCCCCAGTCACAGCCATAAATATGACATCTTCACAATGATCTCTGCCTTTGCTGTCTGGGTTATTGGTCGGTTTCACTCTTGGGCTAGGACAGCAGAAATGGGTGTCTGGGAGGGCTTAGCAAGAAAAAGCTTCCATTAGTCCCACTGAGCCCACTTTACTTTCAGGTGACACCTGGGAGGACTGTCACCAGGGACCTGTGAGTTTCCCAGGGTCAGAGGTGCCAACTTCACAGGCACAGCTTCAGAAAAGCACCCACGTGACCGATTGTCTGCAGTGGCAGCTGGACCAGCATTTCGACTGTGGTGACAGCAAAGCCATGCTGGGTCTTTCCTCCACCAACTGGGGCTTTACCTCCAACCCTGATTCTGGAAACCAAGGACCACTCTTTCTAGGTAAGAAAGAAAAGGGGATTAGAAAGCTCTGGTCCATGTGCTGGTCATCACAAAGCTGTGGGTGGAGGAGGCAGAGTGCCTTTCCCACGCCCGCGGTCAGCCCAGTTGAAACCTGTGGCACTCTGACAGAGTGAGGTGACCAAGAGCCTGGGACTTAGGACCAGCTCATCCTCAGGCTCTGGTTCTGCAAATTCCTGCCTGTTTACCTGAGCCGAGTTATTTATCTTCCTAGGTATTTGCCTCTCTCGTGCCTCATCTGAACTCTTGAAAAATTCTATCTCCTTTGCATATTGGTGGGAATCTTAAACAATATAACGTCCAGGGCCTCTGATTCACTAAAATTTGTTTGATCCCCACTAGGAATATATAATATCTAAGCACTGTGTCTTTCTGGTGCTTTAACACTTACCAAATGATTGCACAAT
Organism: Moschus berezovskii; assembly: GCF_049115385.1. NCBI lineage: Eukaryota > Metazoa > Chordata > Mammalia > Artiodactyla > Moschidae > Moschus > Moschus berezovskii. The sequence continues at coordinate 106,479,068 of NC_142463.1, forward strand.
GGTTGTTTCCTCTACGGCAGCATAAGCTCTACGGTCTCCACTTTCTCTGGACCCCATCTTCCCCTGCTTCCTCAGAGAGTAGCTTGGCCAGTATTTTCCCCTCCTTTCACCGTCTGTCATCAAGGCAATTTACTCCCGTTGGGTGCTCTCAGTTAGCGGGTATCAGCAACATTCAATAGGAGTGTCAACACTGGCCCTGCACCTCAGTCTCATGTTTGCTTTTCACATCCAGTTTCCTTTCCTCAGTTTCCCCTCATTTTAAAAGAACGCGCTGCCCTCATTCTTGAAGTGCACCCGTCAGTCTCTTTCATGACCCTCCGTTTAATTCATTCTCTCCACTCATCTCCATGTCCGTCTCCTAGTTTTCATCTCCTCTGAGTCCACCTCTGCTCAAATTTCCTTAAAGGAGCTTTCAGACCCTCACATCCATTTCACCTGGGACGTGTTCAGCCTTCCCTCCTTTGTTCTCCACATCCTCCGCTGGAGCCTGGCGCTGCCTGGCGCTCTTCCCTCAGGCCGTGGCCTCATCTGAGGATGAGGAGAGACCCAGGTCCTCAGGTGGCGCTGAGATGAGAAGGAGCCCCTGTGGCAGCGTGGAGAGTCTCATGGAAAGTGCTCAGGGAGGGCAGGGATGCGGAGCGGGACAAGAGCCACCAGGTCTTGTGTTTATTGTCTTCTCTTCCCTCTTGTCTCTCCTTTTCTTGTGCTCGGCCGCCCACACTCTCAGCCAAGACTGAACTCCACTGGCTCAGTGACTCTGTTTCCTGCTCACCTTCCATGGAGACCTGAACATAAATCCAGGCCTCACAGCAGATTTTGCAGCAAAGGGTAGTTTTAATGCCCTTTACGTTCACACCCCGTCACACTGTGACTCCCCCCGGCCCCCACCCCTTGTCTCCTAGTTCCTGTCACCAAACGAGCTTCTTGCTCATTCTTCATATTTTTCTATTTTCTTGTCCAAATTCAACTCATCAGGAAGCCAATAGAATGATCCATTCAATAGCTCAAATCCTTCATTCTTTTATTCCATCACAAACACAGTCACTTGTGAGGTTTCTTCCATTTTTGTCATATTGTCTATGCCTTATTTAAATTATGTATAAATATCATATGTAGCCTGTTTAGATATATATGAAGTGCATATTGATGCACATTTAAAAGTTTTCCAATTTAGACTTCCCCATTTCTTTTCTGTCATGAGGTTTTCCTTCAGCTTTGACTTTGCTTCATCTCTTCCCTCCCACCAGTACAAACTGCATCCTGTAGGAGTTTCTTGCCTTTGTCTTTTCTACCTAGGAATTTTTTGTTGTCAGCCATTTTATTTTTCTTGCTCATTTATGGCATTTGGAAACTTGTTTGCCCTGTGGCACACTTAACAATACTGGGAAGTATAAGGAAGATCAGCAGAAAAGAAAATATAAAAATATCTCCATTGTCTTCACCTACCCATGGGCTTTCAGATGGCCTTTCTTGTTCCTGGACACTTTCTGTACCTGATGTCCTTCTTGGGTGAAGGAGTGAGTCTTTGTAAATCATGAATAACAATGGATCCTGTTGCCTGTGGTTTTATCTTCAGAGCTGGATGCTTCCATCAGAGTGAAGAACCCTCCCAAGCTGGAAGGTGAGGGCTCCACAGCAAGCACACATGAGCGTCCAGTCTGTAACAAGATTAAAGGCTTAAGTGTCCTGAAACAGAAGATGACCAGAAGAAAACTGCTGTTTGGCAAGTGGAGACTAGCGTGCAGATTCCCGGGCCTTCAGGCTTAGGGTCCGGAGGTAACCGCGTGCGCTCCTTCCTTGTGCTCTTTGTCTGCTGTGGCTGAATCCCCCACTAACGTTTCTCTTCCTCATGTGCTCACTCAGCAGCTGACACTGCCTCTGCGTGGTCCTTCCTCTCTTTTCCGTGGGGGCGGCCACCCTGCAGTGCCCTCCGTCTCAGTCTCCTGTTTAGACTCTGACCACTATGTTTTCCCACTGCTACCGTCCTCATAGGCCCTCTGACCTTTCCTATTAGCCACAGGAAGCCCAGATCCATGGTCCTCCTCACCAGAATAGCAGCATTTAGGCCACTGAAAACATTGGCCTTACGTCACACACCTTCTTGGCTTCTTCCCCTCACTTTCCCTGCCCCTGCCTCCAAGTCCACTGCCTCTTCCTTTCAGGATCATGTCTTAAGGAATCACTTGCACGTGAGTTGGCTTCTGGAGAAATGAACCTAGGACAGCCCTTACCCCTCAGCTTATCCACCTGAATAAGAAATCCCAGACTGAAGGAAAAAGCCTTGATTACTAAAATAAAACAAGAACCTGGGTCATAGGTGGGAGTCTGGACTGGCCTGAGTCATGATTCCCCTCAGCCTCTGATAGGCAGAACTTTGCTAATGTGCAGGGGGCTTCCAGGAACTCACTGGAGCTGGCATTAGGTGGAGGACAGTAAATGGCTCCCTAAAGGGACATTGGGGAAAAGGAGATACAGAAGCCAGGATTTCAAAATACAGAGAGCATGAGATGGACAGGCACTCAGACCTCTCCAGTTTTACTCACATTATTCCTTCCCCATATTAGTAAAAGCCCAGAAAAATGAACTGAGTTGAAATTTGAGGCCAGGGCATGTAGGACAGCATTGGACTGAATTAACTTTGGGCCACATTTATGAAGACCCAGGGAGATACACAAGAATACAAGATAATCATTGCTTCAGCCCATCCAATTGAGAAGGCCAATTATTCATAGGAGAGTAACAGAGAAAGACCAAAAGATCTTTGGGGCCAGTGGAGAGAAGTCCATATTGGACTAGAAGGAGAAAATAAAAAGAGAGATGTGAAATAGTGCAGGCCTGGTGAGTAGTTCTAAATGGTGCTACTGTAAAACGAACACGGGTTGAGTTTTGAGGTGACATGGATGCCTTATCCCAAACCAAGGAAATTCTGGTTTTAAAGTTCTGGGGATGAGGTTTGGATATCAGTATCTTTCAAAGCTCTGCTAATATGCATCAAGGATTAGAAGGACTGTGGATCTGATAGGATATAAGTAACCAATATGGCATGGCCTATGAGTGGCTGCTTCCTAAAAAAGCTGAATATCAACAAGTAAGGGAATTTGCATTCTTCTCTCAACAGAAATATTTTGTACAGCCTGGCGAAGAGGAAAGAGAAGAAAAAATAGACATAGATAGCTAAGTTAGATACATAATCACTCTGGATTCAGTGTCTCACAATTTTCATAGTACAAGATACAATAAAACAAACAAAATTATATAGACCCCAATGTATAAAATCAACCCTCCCCTTACCACAAGAATAGAATTCAGTATTTCCTATTCTACTGTTAAAATGCAACTTGCAGTTAGCTATTCACTAAACATGTTCACAGCCTACTAACTGGCTCAGGACAGCAGGTGCAACACATTTTTTTTCATCGAATATAGTCTTTATGCCAAAACCGCATAATGAATGTTAGGCCTTATCCTGCCATATTTGTCCTTTTACATACCCGTCTATCAGTTCAGAGAAGTTGCTCGGTTGTGTCCAAATCTTTGCGACCCCATGGACTGCAGCACGCCGGGCTTCTCTGTTCATCACCAACTCCCAGAGCTTGCTCACATTCATGTCCATGGAGTCGGTGATGCCATCCAACCATCTCATCCTCTTTTGTCCCCTTCTCCTGCCCTCAGTCTTTCCCAGCATCAGGGTCCTTTCTAAGGAGTCAGCTCTCCACATCAGGTGGCCAAAGTATTGGAGTTTCAGCTTTAGCATCAGTCCTTCCAATGAAAATTCAGGACTGATTTCCTTTCCGATGGACTGGTTGGATTGCCTTGCATCCCAAGGGACTCAAGAAAAGCATCAATTCTTTGGCACTCAGCTTTCTTTATGGTCCAACTCTCACATCCATACATGACTACTGAAAAAACCATAACTTTGACTAGATGGACCTTTGTTGGCAAGTCACGTCTCTGCTTTTTAATATGCTGTCTCAGTTTATCATACCTTTTCTTCCAAGGAGTAAGCATCTTTTAATTTCATGGCTGCTGTCACCATCTGCAGTGATTTTGGAGCCCAGAAAAATAAAGTCAGCCACTGTTTCCCCATCTATTCGCCATGAAGTGATGGGACCGGATGCCATGATCTTCGTTCTTTTGAATGCATAGTTATAAGTCACCCTTTTCCGTCTTCCTTCACTTTCATCAAGAGGCTCATTAGTTCCTCTTCGCTTTCTGCTGTGAGGGTGGTGTCATCTGCATATCTCAGCTTATTGATATTTCTCTTGGCAATCTTGATTCCAGCTGTGCTTCATCCAGCCCAGCATTTCGCATGATGTACTGTGGATAAAAGTTAAAGAATCAAGGTGACAATATAAAGCCTTGACATACTCCTTTCTCAATTTGGAACCAGTCCGTGTTCCATGTCCAGTTCTAATGCTGCTTCTTGATCTGCATACAGGTTTTTCATGAGGCAGGAAAGGTGGTCTGTTATTTCCATCTCTTTAAGAATTTTCCATAGTTTGTTGTGATCCACACAGTCAAACGCTTTGGCCTAGTCAAGAAAGCAGAAATAAATGTTGTTGTGGATTTTTTTCTATACAGTAGCTTAAAATACTAGTAGAGAATCTTACTTTGAGAAAAGTTTGAGAAAAAGGTGATGAGATTTTAATATAACTAAACTGAACGCTCTTTCACTTCAGAGTTTTATTTGTTGAGATGTCAACGATATTCCTCGAAATGCCTTAAGGCAGATTCAGCATGAAATAACCTTCATAACATTTTGGTGTCCATGGGATGCAAATGGCTTGACACAAAGTTAAACTCCCTGCTCTCTTTTTGCGAATTTTATTTTGAGTTTCCCCTCTTTCCATTCATCCCTCAGTCTCTTTGGAGCAGGATTTCCCTGGAACGCCTTATTCCTGTTCAGGAGGATGACCAAACAGCCTCTATTAACTGTTGACTCCTCCAGATTGGAGCTTTCCTCTCCTCCTCTCCCTTCCTGCAAATATATAGGAAGGGCCTGTGGCTTGGGCTGTCAGTAACAAGTCATGTGGTCTTAGACCCTTGAAAACATAGCTCCTCCTCTGTAAATTATGGAAGTGGACTTAGATACATTCTGAGGTCCCTATTGGTGCTCACATCCAGGACTCTCCAGGACCCTGCTTCTCCTGAGAAGGCAGGGATGAAGAGGTGGAAGAGGGTGTCTTTCTCAATTGAGGATCCTCTGCTCCCATAGCTGTCTGTTTCTAAGTGTGTATGAGGGATGCCCAGCACGTCCATCCCTGAACGTGTGGGAAAGCATACAGATGAAGGGGATTCAAGAGTCAAATGACTGTTGAGGATTGAGTGGTGGGGATCCAGTTAAGACTCTGAAGCAGCTCTGAGCTATCACCAAGCACAGGTGGGGTGAGGACAGGGTTCCTCAGATGCTGCACCACAGGCTCGATGAAAGTTTAAGGAGGTATTCCTTCTCAATCATGGATCTCACTTTCCTCTTCAGCCAACCTGTGGCTCTCCCTTCAGCTCGTCCTGTCAACAGGAGCTCTGTCTGCCCCTGGCCCCAGTCACCATGTGGCCATCCCTTCAGGCTCAGCAGGGCCTAACGAAGACTCACGTTTCTTCTCTCTCTCTTTCACAGATATCAATTACTTTAGGAACTAAAATAAGATATTGTCGATTTGAGAAACCACACTATAAAATTACCTTTTCCATTTGATGAAAAAGAATCTACAACAGCAACTCAGTTTAAACCTCAGCAACACTGGAGGGATCCTTTCCTGAGAATGAACATCCCAACCAACAACCACTGTCCACACTCCAAGGGACAGAATTGATGCGAGTAATCCCGGTCATCAGCCTCCGAATGTGATCCTCAGTAAGGTGATCAATGCTTTGATGGACACACAGTTTGGAAAGACCTTAATGCTGCTCCTCTAAATAGTCGTCCTCCACACACCAGCATGGGAACAATTGGAAGAAGACAGCATATCAACCCGGTCATTCTTTGCCACCAGATGGACTGTGCTCAAAGCAGACAGCATTTACTGCGCATTGTTCTTGCTGAAAGTGTTTATCCTGTGTTTAATATTGAGGTAGATATCAGATAACTGCAGAATTGAGACCTTTGAACTAGACAACTGGCCTGTCTTTCTTCAAACGGTTGATGTTTGCACCAAAAAGACAACAAAAAGGAGAAGAGATGTTTTAGGTCCCAAAGGACTAAAAAGATCATGTTGCTTTATCTCTTTAGTCCTTCGGAACATCAAACATCTCCTCACCTTCTTGTAGTTGTCTTTGACGGTTGTGACATTGACTTCTTTGCAGAGGACAGGTCAGTTGTCTACTGAAAAGTCTCCATTTTGCAGCTGTCTGATCATTGCCTCATGATTAAATTCGGGTGAACCCTTTTTGCCAAGAACACCGTCTAGTGAATGCTGTGTGCTTCCGAGTGCAGCCTGTTTGGAGGCTAAGAGTGTCCACTTTACCTGTCCCCACTGTTATTATTTCAGCATTGAACACTGTTATGCAGAGGCTTATAAGATCTGTTCTTGAAAAGACAGGCTTTTGTGTGTGTAATGAGCAATTTGATTAGTGGTATTTGAGGGTGTATCAATATTGTATTGTATGGTGCTCTTTCTGTAAAAATGTTACCACCCTTTATTGATCCCTGATGTGTGTCAATTATATGTGTGATATTGCCAGCTTTGTGCTGTGGAAAAGACAATCCATACCCCTAACATATAATTAAAACTATTTTTGTGTTTCACTGCAGACTTGTGCTTTTTTAAAATTCAGTGTTATAATCCATGATTTTCTTGCATTTATTTTTAGTTGGAGGATAACTGTTTTCCAAGGTAGTGCTGGTTTCTGCCACACTACAGTGGGAATCAAACATAAGTATAACTATGTCCCCTCCTTCTTGAACCTCCTTCCCACCCCTCCCCCATCGACAATCCATTATTAACATGATTTTTTATAACATAAATACTCTTGTTTCTCATGTGCTGTGCTGTGCTTAGTTGCCAGTTGTGTCTGACTCTTTGCAACCCCATGGACTGCAGCCCACCAGACTCCTGTGTCCATGGGGATTCTCCAGGGAAGAATACTGGAGTGGGTTGCCATGCTCTACTTCAGAGGATCTTTCCAACCCAGGGATCGAACCCAGGTGTCACCATTGCAGGTGGATTCCACCAGGGAAGCCCAAGAATACTGGAGTGGGTATCCTATCCCTTCTCCAGGGAATCCTACAAAACCAGGAATCGATCCGGGGTCTCCTGAATCGCAGGCAGATTCTTTATCAGCGGAGCTACCAGGGAAGCCCCTTTGTTTCTCCTGTTCAGTTTGTATCTTAAACTCCTCTCACATCTTTTTATCTATGTTTCCCATTTGTAGTAGATTGTATCTTCTGGGTTTCTTTCTCTGTTATTTTATTTTCTTTGTGTATGCATATTTGTGTGTGTGTGTCTTTTGCTGGGTATTTTGGAAGGCCTGGATAGCTAGTTAGTGCACTAAAAGTTTTGACACGTTAGTCTTTTAGTTAGTCCTTTAGTATTTTGTCACAATTCTAATATTCGAAGTATATGTTTCAAATGTTATCTATCAACTTCAACTTTTTACTACTGTGATGCTGGAGGACATTATTCTGCTTTTTCTTTTGTCTTTACCTACCTTATTGTATTATTTCAACCCAATCAAATGTATACCCTTTATATACTATATTTTTCTTACCTATTTTTGTTAATGTGCTACATGGTAGGGTAGATGTAGGAGCTAGAGGAGGGGCCCACTGGGTCCTTTTGACCCCCTGGTGGCACAGGATGGCTGTCCCACTCTGGGAGTACTAGCAGCCTCCCTGCAGAAGTTTGAGGGTGTTCCTAGGCTGCCCCCAGAGCAGGGCCCACAACACAGTGGTTTAAATCTACAATCCCATATATTCAGTGATGACCAGATGTACATAACTCATAGTTTCCTGTCAATTCTTGATGAGCAGAGTTCATCTTTAAAGATTTCTCATGATGGACTGAGGACTCCTTAAGTTTGATATATTTGATCTTGTTTTCTGTTGCTTTGATACAGTACAGACACCTTGGCTAAATACATAGAACTTGTCCACAATGAGTTCTATTGATTTTTTTTTTTTTAAATAATGTGTTACTTTGTATGTTCTATTGAGATGTAGAATGTAAATTGATTTTTCTTCACTGAGGCAAAGGGTGGTCTGGAGCTTCAGGACATTTTTTCTTTTTTAAAAAACGGCTTTCGGCTCGCCTTGAATAGTCTTAGAGCTGACCGTTCCAGGTCTACTTCCCCTAGGTCTCTATGACTTTCTCTCTGATCCTTTCTCACTGTCTTTTGTTCATTTCTATTCTGTTCGATGCTTTCATTTTTAATGCAACATCCCTTATAAGTTTGGATAAATATGTTCTCTATGTACCTTGTCATTTAGCATTTTCTTTTCCAGAGAATCTTCTTTAGCCTCAACTTTTTTTTTTATCTCTGTCAATTCCAATTTCTCATTTCTTCTTTACTGTCTACTTCTATCTCGTGTTGTGTATTTCTTATGTAAAATATTGAAGATTTTTCCATGTGTATGTATCTACAACTGCTTTGTTCAGAACAATTCAAAATATGGATGCCATTTTACATTCCCCAATGTTTTTTGATTAATTCTGAGGCAATCTTTTCATTTGCTGAAATTGTTGACTCTCAATTTACACTTTTTTCTTCTGTCACCTTGGAAGAAATGTCTGCTATATAGTTTTCATTTTCACATGACTAGGTTTACCTGAATGAGAGTCAGTTGTCCCAGGTCAGAAGGGATTAGTGCTTTGAGTGGCTTACTTGATTTCTTTATTCTAGGTCTGTTTTGTGTAATTACTGTAGCAGAGCTAAGACTTGGGGGAAAGGCATGGTGTGTCTCTTGAGTTGGGGATTCTATTTCTTCCAGTAGGACCTTTAATTTCTGCCAGTTGCACCATTCTTTTTCATCACCACAAGTGTCCAAAGGATGCTCCCTTCAGCTCGGTCTCAGCTGATCCCAGTAACTGTGCCTCCTCAAGATTGTCACCCTCAGTGCTCTGCACTGAACCCCTTCCTGTCAGTTCCCCAGTCACCAGAGCTAGAGCCAACCATGTCTCAGACATCCTCTGAGTTTATCCACACGCTCTTTCCGTGAGTTATTCTACCTGAGTTCTGTCTGGAGTACTCCCTCCCTGCTGTGCGCTCCTCTATAGGCAGGGCCTTTGTTGATCCCTCTGCTGCTGTGTGGCTCCCAGACCTAGCTGAATACTAACCAAGTCACGTCCACAGTGTTCTCCGGTCCCTGGTTGTTTGGGTTTTGAATGGTGTCCTTGACTCTCTCTGTTCTCCTAGCCCTCAGAATTGTTTGAGAGGTTCAGCTGCTCTTATTCTAGGTGGACCTGTGTTCTCCTATCATTCTTTTTCAGATCCGAGATTTCAATAGTACACAAACGTAGACAGAACAGAACACTCCCATCTTGTCAGGCATGGTCTACAATTACCAGCTTATGGTTGAACTTGTCTTACTACAATCCATGCACTTACCTTTTCCTATTTTTTTTAAACGAAATCTCAGATATCATGTTTCATTTACAATTATGTCAGCATGTTTCCCCTCAATGAGAACTCTTTGAAAGTATTATCATCACATCATTATAATCATAAATTAATTCAAAATCTTTACTATCATAAAAGACTATTCAAATTTTCCATTTTTAAAATTGCATCATTTTTTTCAGCTCTTTTGATCACATAGGGTTTGTTTTTTTTAATTAATTGATTAATTTATGGCTGCCCTGGGCCTTCGCAGCTTCGCACAGGGCTTCTCCAGTTGTGGAGACTGGGAGCTCCTCTCCTGTGGTTTGCTGGTTTCTCGGGCGTCAGTAGTTGCTGCCCATGCACTCAGCGGTTGCGGCTTGTGGGCTTAGTTGCCGCACAGCATGTGGGACCTTCCTGGACCAGGGATCAAACCTGTGTCCTCTGCATTGCTAGGCAAATTGCTAACCTGGGAAGCCCCCTCCCCCTCCGCCATTATCGTTTCTAAGTTAGTCTTCTCTTTTGGATCCAAATAGAATCCACGAACTGTAATCGCTAAGGTAATGCATTTAAGTCTCTTACATTATCAGTTCAGTTCAGTCGCTCAGTCGTGTCCGACTCTTTGCGACCCCGTGAATCACAGCACGCCAGGCTCCCTGTCCATCACCAACTCCCGGAGTTCACTCAAACTCATGTCCATCGAGTCGGGGATGCCATCCAGCCATCTCATTCTCTGTCGTCCCCGTCTCCTCCCGCCCCCAATCCCTCCAAGCATCAGAGTCTTTTCCAGTAAGTCAACTCATTGCATGAGGTGGCCAAAGTATTGGAGTTTCAACTTTAGCATCCATCCTTCCAATGAACACCCAGGATTGATCTCCTTTAGAATGGACTGGTTGGATCTCCTTGCAGTCCAAGGGACTCTCAAGAGTCTTCTCCAGCACCACAGTTCAAAAGCATCAATTCTTCGGTGATCAGCTTTCTTCACAGTCCAACTCTCACATCCATACATGACCACTGGAAAAACCATAGCCTTGACTAGACGGACCTTTGTTGGCAAATATGCTATCTAGGTTGGTCATAACTTTCCTTCCAAGGAGTAAGCGTCTTTTAATTTCATGGCTGCAATCAGCATCCACATTGATTTTGGAGCCGAAAAAATAAAGTCTGAGAGTTTCCCCATCTATTTCCCATGAAGTGATGGGACCAGATGCCATGATCTTCGTTTTCTGAATGTTGAGCTTCAAGCCAACCTTTTCACTCTCCTCTTTCACTTTCATCAGGAGGCTCTTTAGTTCTTCTTCACTTTCTGCTATAGGGTAGTGTCATCTGCATATCTGAGGTTATTGATATTTCTCCCAGTAATCTTGATTCCAGCTTGTGCTTCTTCCAGCCAGGATTCCTCATGATGTACTCTGCATATAAGTAAAATAAGCAGGGTGACAATATACAGCCTTGACGTACTCCTTTTCCTATTTGGAACCAGTCTGTTGTTCCATGTCCAGTTCTAACTGTTGCTTCCTGACCTGCACACAGGTTTCTCAAGAGGCAGGTCAGGTGGTCTGGGATTCCCATCTCTTTCAGAATGTTCCACAGTTTATTGTGATCCGCACAGTCAAAGGACACTTACATGTATGCTTTCCTTCAATTTCTTCTTCCTTCCTTGCATTCTCTCTCCCTCGCTCTCCATCTCTCTTGGTCTATTGCTGTCCTTCTTTTTCCCTTTAAATCATTCACTTGTTGGAGAAACTGAGTTGGTTTTTCTGTAGCATTCCCACAGTCTAAACTGTATACTAGGGTGTACTTTAATTGTGTTTCTGTCCTTCATACTTCCTTTTCGGTGGTAGAATATACAGCAGTGCTGTAATGTAAGGAAAATGCAGGTCACATGTAGTTTAAAATTTTCTAGTAACCACATTGACAACTAAAAAGTATAAGAGCACGATAATGCAAATATAATCTTCTCCATAGCTGATAAAGCTATATACACCTTAAAGGAAACATGGGGCTTCCCAAGAACTCGCCTGCCAATGCAGGAGACACAAGAAATGCGGATTCGATCCCTGGGTCAAGAAGATCCTCTGGAATAGGAAATGGCAACCCACTACAGTATTCTAACCTGAGAAATGCCATGGACAGAGGAGCCCGGCGGGATATGATCCATGGACCCAAAAGAATTGGATAAAACTGAGCGACTGAGCACACACACAAAGGAAATATAATCCCAGCAATGTTTTAAAGTTGTGTTTAATAGGAAAATATTGTGCATGTCTCCAACTTTTAAGGTTACAATCACATGAATTATACATGAAAATCCAGGTCCTCAGTCCCATTCCTTTGTAACTATTCAGCAGTCATAGGTCTAGTGGTCCCTGCTCTGGACCTGTAGATACGGAGACTGATGAGAGTCAAGCTTGCAGTCCTGGCAGACCCTTCAGAGGTGGTGTGCACTCTCTGATGAGGAGGACATCAAGTCCTGAGTGTTGCTTCAAATTGTATTACCAGTCCTTTTAGTTCAAGACCTCTCAATCCATTTACTGATTATGTGGCACTAAATGGTGATATTGCATCATCATGTAGTATTTAACTGCAATACTTGCATAAAAAGAAACTTCTCCTAAATACTAAATACTGTTTAGTTACTCAGTGGTACCCTCTGTAAAGAGAACTGCAGCTTAGTGAGCAATGCCCCAAGCATCCTCTGTGGTCACCAATTCGTTTGTTTCTTTTTTTCCCCATGTGCTCATATGAGTTCAAAATTTCAAACACAGTGAAGTATTTCAATTCATTGCAGTATAGCTCTTACCAATACTCAAATTCTCTCTCTTGGCAGTGAAAGTGACTGTAAGCTGGCTCCTCAGTTCTTTTGAAAAGTTTCTGATCGTATTTGAGACCTTTCTTGATAACACTATGACAAAGTGCTCTCTTTGATCCTGAATATTTGCTGCCCTGACCTGGACTCAGTCATTTTTCTAAGGATCCCTGGTTTCCTTTTGTGCAAAATGTTATTCCCAAATCAAATTGTGTAACCTTAAGATGCTTACTGGATTTGGTGTATTTCTAGGTGTTTCCAGTGGACAGAGCTAGGAAATGCATACTCATCTTTGTATGAATGTATATATTCAAATCCAGAAATTCAGGCTTTATTGAATGTTTATCTTTCATCTGACTCTTTTCCATATACCAGTATTTTTGTTTGTAAGGACACTGGGAGTAATAGAAATACAAGATTTCATACAATCTCCTTTGCTTTCCCCCACATCATTTGGAATAAGAATAAATACCAACAATGCCAATAATAACACAATTAAGGAAAGCAGTTTTTTTTTTAATTTTGTCACTGTTCCAGGGTACATACAAATTATTCTGTTTAATAGTTCTCATCCATATGGTTGTTCCACAAAAGTTACATTGTGTTTCCAACGTCTAGAAGTAACATTAAAAAAATCATTTTTATAATGATAAAAAAGTGAATGCTGTTTCCAACTCAAATCAACTAAATAGACTATATTCACTATTCTGGCCCCGACTAAAAGATCTGCAAGTGTCTCAAAGGCATGGGTGACCGACCCCTGATCTCAGACGCTGGAATACACGGCCCAGACTCCTCTTTCTGGCTGAGTTTGGGTTCAAAGGTCAAGATTTCCTGGAGTCAAGGTTCAAGTCTTAGCTGAACAGCGGCTTTTCGTGTCCAAAGGAGACTTAGGAGCGAGAAGTTCTGAGATAAACGGAAATAGGGTCAATCAAAACATCGAATAATAGGGCATCTGAATAAAATATAGTACTCCCTATTCAGGTCTGGAACCCCGCCCGGAAAGCTGTCACCCTGGCTGGTCAGTGACATCACAGCCCCGGACCATTATTCACAGGGACAAGACACGCGGTCCGAAGCCCCCTCGTGGGGCAGGACTCAGTGGGCGCAGCTGCTGCCTTTTACCCCGAGACCCAGGGCGACCCGACAGGAGGTGGCAGCGCTTCGGTCGCTGCGCCCTGTGGCGGCGGGGCCGGGCCTCCGATGCCCAGTGAGCGGCAGAGCCGCAGGGTCCTGCGGGGACGCCCGGGCTCGGCCCCCACCTCCCCCTGGTCCACGGACCTGCGCCTCTCAGGGCAGCAGGCTTCGGACCTCGACTGCTGAGGGGGAAGCGGCAGAGCACGCGGGCCCAGGGCCTCCTTCGCGGGACCCAGACGTTCTGGTCCCGAGAGCAGGCCGGGTCGGGCGCCGAGCGGGAGAGTAGGTCCACTCAGCGCGCATCTGGGGCGCAGCTCGCTTTCAGGAGGAGGCTGAGTTCCGGCTGCGCCAGCAAAAGACCCTGCGCGCGGCCGAGAGGGAAAGGTCCCACCGAGACGCTAACTCGGATCACGATTCAGCGTCCAAAGTGCGGACCGTTGCCGTGGAAACACGGCCGGCTCGCTCTCCTGCAGCTGAGCCGTGAGGCTCGCAGCCGCGCGGGCCCAGGACCTCCCGCCCTCCCCGCGCTCATCCCTCCGCCGCGAGCTGCGTCCTCGCGACGCCAGGGGGCGCCTGACTGGCCGCCGGCGGCGGTCTCTTCAGCTTTGGACGCAGTGGAGACAGGAGACCCATTCCGGTGAGCGACGGGTGGGGGCTTTCAGGCCTCTCCCAAGTGCTCCTTTTCTGCTTGTATCTCTAGTTTTCTGCCCTGAGGTAAAATTCCCAACAGGAAAAAAAAAAAAAAAAAAAAAGGTCCCTTCCCTGTTTGCAACTGTCCTCTTCCCGCTGCCCTGGGAACTCTGAACTTCCTCAGCAGAGCCCTTGGGACTTCGTGGGCTGTCCCATGCCTGGTACCCCAGGTCCAAGGGTAGAATTGCGGGCCACCGCCGGCTTCGTGGCGGGGGACGCGGCGTTTGCTCTGTTCGGAGCGCGACCAGAAGCCAGGGATCCGCCTTCCCAAACCATTGCACCATGCCGGTGGAGGAACTGCGCGCCCAAGTAAGTTAGGCACAAAGAACGGTTTACAGCAATAACAGGACTGTTCAAAGGTGCCAAATTCTGTAAGCGTTGAGCGGTGGAAAGTATGGCTTTGTTTTGCTGTTCAGCCGCTCTGTCATGTCCGACTCTTTTCGACCCCATGGACTGCAGAACGCCAGGCTTCCCCGCCCTTCACCATCTCCCAGACCTTACTCAAAGTTATGTCCACCGAATTGGTAATGCCATCCAACCACCTCGTCCTCTTCTCTTGCCTTCAACCTTTCCCAGCATCAGGGTCTTTTCTAGTGAGTTGGCTCTTCGCATCAGGTGGCCAAAGTATTGGAGATTCAGCTTCACCATCAGTCCTTCCAATGAATATTCAGGACTGCTTTCCTTTCGGATTGACTGGTTGGATCTTGCAGTCCAAGAGACTCTCAAGAGTCTTCTCCAACACTACAGTTCGAAAAGCATCAATTCTTTGGCGCTCAGCCTTCTTTGGGCTTCCCTGGTGGCTCAGAGGGTAAAGTGTCTGCCTGCAATGCAGGAGACCTGGGTTTGATTCCCCAAGTCAGGAAGATCCTCTGGAGAAGGAAATGGCAACCCACTCCAGTACCCTTGCCTGGAGGAGGAGGAGCCTGGTAGGCTACAGTCCATGGCATCGCAGAGTTGCACAGTACTGAGCAACTGTTCTTCTTTATGATTCAACTCACATCCATACATGACCCAAAACTATAGCTTTGACTAGAGGGATGTTTGTTGGCAAATTAATGTCTCTGCTTTCTAATATGCTGTCTAGCTTTGTAGTAGCTTTTCTTCCAAGGAGCAAGAGTCTTTTAAGTGCATGGCTGTAGTCACCATCTGTAGTGACTTTGGTGCCCAAGTAAAGAAAGTCTGTCACTGTTTCCCTTGTTTCCATCATCTATCTGTCAGAAAGTTTGGGGACCAGATACCATGATTTTTGTCTTTTGCATGTTGAGTTTTAAGCCAACTTTTTTCACTCTCACTTTTTCTGCTTCCTGCCATAAGGATGGTGTCATCTGCATACCCAGTTTTGTATTTTATATGCTGTCCTCTGCACGTAAATAAGCAGGCTGACAAGATACAACCTTTGATGTACCCCCTAGACTCATTTGAAATGATGCTGATGCTGGGAGAGACTGAAGGTGGGAGGAGAATAGGACGATAGAAGTTGAGATGGTTGGATGGCATCACCAACTCAATGGACTTGAGTTTGAGTCAACGCCGGGAGCTGGTGATGGACAGGGAGGCCTGGCGTGCTGCAGTCCATGGGGTCACAAAGAGTCAGCCATGACTGAGCGACTGAACTGAATGAACTGAATTGAAATGTAATCAGACGTGGGGTCCCAGCATTGAGAGCAATTTGCTCACTCCTTCCTTCACTTCACTAGTCATAAGTGCTTAGTGGAACGCTTGGATATTGTGGCCATTGTCACCCTTGTGAAACCACCAGCCTAGCCAATCCCAGCAGAGTTATAGTGACACACATATATCAGAGAACTTCCCATATTTTGGGCTCACAAATCATGGGATAATGTAGGTTAGAAGATGACTCTGTTTTTTTTTGCCCACATCTCTCTTCCTGACTCAAGCTGCTGTGGCTCTAAACATTCTTGTGCCTGTGTGATATATATCCTTTTCACCTCTGATCCTGGCTTACATTTCCCCATGTACATCTGAGAAACACAGCCACAGGTTGCTGGTATGTGCCAACCCAGGTAGATCCAGCAATGTTGCATAGAAACTGCCCTCGCATCCTCTCCACTGAATATACTGATTTTCCCAAGTTAGATAAAAGTAACGTCAGGTTTACTACTTGTACTTAAGGAGATACATATGAAATATTAAGATGCCTCTGACAAGTAGGAAAGAGATCCTGTGGAATTGTAATAAAATTCATTAGTTACACAAACAGAGTCTAATTCCCATAGAAACTTAAAAACTACAGTTAGCAGAGGATGAAATAGGGAAATAGGCATAACTGGCTGCAGGTTACATAAAACCCAGTGTGTTGCCAAGGGGGGAATATGAGTCAACATTATAATGGGACATATCAGGAATAATAAAGTTGGGAAAAAGAAACCTTTGCTAAATTGACTAGTCATAAGCTTAAGCTGAAGCAAAGTGAAAGTGTTAGTCCCTCAGTCATATCCGACTCTTTGCGACCCCATGAACTGTAACCCGCCAGGCTCCTCTGTCCATGGAATTCTTCAGGCAAGAATACTGGAGTGGGTTGCCTTTCCCTTCTCCAGGGGATCTTCCCAACCCAGGGGTCAAACCTGGGTCTCGTGCATTGCAGGCAGATTCTTTACCGTCTGAGCCACCAGGGAAGTGAGTTGAAGCTAAGTAAAGTACTATTCTCAAATTGTCTTCACACTTAAAAGGGTGTGAAAGATTGGTAAAGTCTAAAAGAAGAATGTGTAAAATTTTACATTTTTCCATGAGGAAAAGCACCAAGGACAGTTCAAATAGAAACAGATTGATGAATGACCTCAATAGAGTCCTGCATAAATGAAAGTTACTGGGAATATTGCCGCCTTGATGTTTTTTCCTGTGTACACAACACTGCGCACGGAGGAATTCTCAGATTTGAGAAACAGTGTTTGCAGGATCAGAGCAGGGAAGCCTGAAATTGCAAGGGGCTGTTGGGAATGATGGTCTCCTTCATCAGAGACCTTCAGAGAGGAGTTAAATAGCATTTACTCTGATTTACTGAACCCTGTTCTCTGTGGCTAGCACTCGAATGTGATGTGGGTGTCTGATAAGGCTTCCTGGCTTACAAGGTGTATCCAGGGACTGCATTTAAACCAGAAGATAAGAATCACAGCCTTCTTGTCTCCAGCATAATTCAAAACACCTTTGCTTTCCTTAGAGACATTCACTGTTGCTTGTTTCTCTTCTCACGCACTTCCAGGTCCTTCATTTCCTCCTCATGGCTGTTATCTCTTCTTGTCCTCACACCCACAGATGGTTCCAAGCCCAGATGACCAAGAAAGCAGTTATCTGAATCACTCCCTAGGGTTGACTCTTCCTTTAGGAGCTGCCTTTGTGCTGCCATGTTTGGATAGGACCTCTTTGTCACCTGCCCTCTTTATATATTTTTTAAATTTTAACAGTTTTTTTGAAAAACAATATTGTGTTTCAGGTATACAGCAAAGTTATTCAGTAATATATATATATATATTTTTTTTTTTTCAGGTTCTTTTCCATTATGGATTATTCCATTCCGTTCCGTCGCTCAGTCTTGTCCGACTCTTTGCGACCCCGTGGACTGTAGCCTACCAGGCTTCTCTGTCCATGGGATTCTCCAGGCAAGAATACTGGAGTGGGTTACCGTTTCCTTCTCCAGGGGATCTTCCCGACCCAGGGATCAAACCCGGGTCTCCCGCATTGGAGGCAGACGCTTTAACCTCTGAGCCACCAGGGAAGCCACAAAGTATTGAATATAGTTCCCTGTGCTATACAGTAAATCCTTGTTGTTTATCTATTTTATACATAGTAGTGTTGGCAAGCCACTCCAGTACTATTGCCTAGAAAATCCCATGGATGGAGGAACCTGGTAGGCTGCAGTCCGTGGGATCGCTAGGGGTCGGACACGACTGAGCGACTTCACTTTCACTTTCACACATTGGAGAAGGAAATGGCAACCCACTCCAGTGTTCTTGCCTGGAGAATCCCAGGGACGGGGGAGCCTGATGGGCTGCCGTCTATGGGGTCACACAGAGTCGGACACGACTGAAGTGACTTAGCAGCAGCAGCAGCAGCAGTGTGTGCCTGTTAATCCCAAGCTCCTAATTTATACCTCTCTCCTTATTTCTCCTTTGGTAACCATAAATTTGTTCCTATGGAAGACTGTTTCTATTTTGTGAATAAATTCCTTGTATTATTTTTTAGATTGCACATGTAAATGATATCATAAAATTGTCTCTTTCTCTGCTTCATTCAGTATGATAATCTCTAGGTTCATCTCTGTTGCTGCGAATGGCAATATTTCATTCTTTCTCATGGCCAGCTAATATTCCATTGTATACATACATAGTTCACATCTTCCTTATCCGTTCGTCTGTCCATGGACACTTAGGTTGTTTTCATGTCTTGTCTGTTGTAAATAGTGCTTCTGTGAACATTCAGGTAAACATTGTGGTACAGCTATCTTTTTAAAATAGGGTTTTCATCATTTATTTTTTAAATTTTATTTTAAAAATTTATTTTTAACTGGACGATAACTGCTTTACAGTGTTGTGTTAGTTTCTGTCATACAGCAACGTGGATCAGCTATAACTACATATATACTCTCCCTCTTGAACCTCCCTCCCACCCCACTCATCCTATCCATCTAGGTTGTCCCAGATTACCAGGCTGGGCTCCCTGTGTTATACAGCAGCTTCCCACTAGCTGTTTCACGTATAGCAGTGTATATATGTCAATACTACTTTCTCAATTTGGCCCACCCTCTCCTTCTCCCACTGTGTCCACAGTCCTTTCTTTACATCTGCATCTCTCTTCCTGCTCTGAAAATAGGTTCATCAGCACCATTTTTCTAGATTCCATATATATGCATTAACAGGCACTGACCCTTGTTTTCAAGTATGTTGACTCATAATTTATATCTGCTTGCTTTAAATTGGAAGTCATACTAGTGCAAACACATTCTAAAAGATCTACATTTTTATAATCCCCTTCCCCACATTTTGTGACTTTGTCCTATTTTACATCTTCATGCTTATCTTCTTACTGCTATTTGTATTTATAATTGCTTTGACAATTTTTTTACTGTTTTTTAAAATCTCTGCTGGCTTATGTAAGTGATCTTCAGTCCTTTTATGTATACCTTTCCAACTGAGATGTTCCTTTTCTATAGATTCTTGTTTCTTTTCTCTTTAGAGAAGACCCTTTAATATTTCTTTTGGGGGTAGGTTTAATCTCGCTGAATTCTTTTAGTTTTTACTTGGCTGAGAAACTCTTTATCTCTCCATCTATACTAAATGATCATTTTACTGGGTATAGGATCCATGTCTGAAGGTTTTTCCCTTCCTGGACTTCGAATATATTATTCCACTTCTTCTGGCCTGCAAAGTTCCTTCAAAGAAATCAGCTATAGCTTTATAGAAATTATATTTTAATTGATTCCTTGTTTTTCTCTTGCTGCATTTAGAATCCGCTTGTTACCTTTCATTTTTGCCATTTGAAGTATGGTATGTCTTGGTATAAATCTGTTTGTGTTCATCTTGTTTGGGACGGACCCTCAGTGTTTCCTGTATCTGGATTTCTATTTCCTTCTTAGATTTTAAAAGTTTTAAGCCATAATTTCTTCAAATAAATTTTCAATCCCCCTTTCTCTTTCTTTTCCTTCTGGAATCCCTATTATGTGAAGGCTGGCGTGATTTCTGTTGTCTCATAAATCTTGTAAGTTGTGCTTTTTTTTTTTTAATTTGTCTTTCTGTCTCCTCTTTGGATTTGATTTCCATTATGCTATCTTCAGGATCACTTATTCATTCTTCTGTGTCATTTAATCTGCTATTTATTGCTTCCAGATTATATTTCTGTCTCGGCAGTTGAATTATCTATTTTTCATTGGTTCATGTTTATGGTTTCTAGGTCCTGGTTACAGTGACGTACATTTCTGTTGAGACTTTTTCTTCATTCAGTTAGCATTTTATTACCTCCTCTTTTATTGGAGTGTAGTTGATTTACAATGTTGTATAAATTACTGCTCTATAACAAAGTCACTTAGTTTTACATACATATATATTTTTTCTTTTTGCATTATGGTTTATCATAGGATACTGAGTATAGTTCTCCGGACTACAGAGTAGGACTTTGTTGTTTATCCATTCTGCATATAAAAGCTTACATCTCCTAACCCCCGCCTTCCATTCCATACCTCCCTCAGCCCTCTCCTCTTTGGCAACGCTAGCCTGTTCTCTATGTCCGTGAATCTGTTCCATGGATAGGTTCATTTATGTTATATTTTAGATTCCACATATAAGTGACATCATATGGTATTTGACTTTCTCTTTCTGACTTACCCCACTTGGTATGATCATCTCTAGTTGCATCCATGTTGCTGCAAATGGCTTAATTTTGTTCTTTTTTTATGGCTGAGCAGTATTCCTGTGTGTGTGTGTGTGTGTGTATCACATCTTCTTTATCCATTCATCCGTCAATGGACATTTAGGTTCTTTCCATGTCTTGGGTATTGTGACTAGTGTTGCTATGAACATAGGGGTACATTTATCTTTTTGAATTATAGTTTTGTCCAGATATATACCCAGGAGTGGATTGCTGGATCATATGGTAATTCTATTTTTGGTTTTCTGAGGCACTTCCATGCTATTTTCCACAGTGGCTGCACCAGCTTATATTTCTGCCAAGAGTGCAGAAGAGTTTCCTTTTCTCCACACCCTCTCCAACCTTTTTTACTGGAGGACATTTTAGTGATGGCCATTCTGAGTGGTGTGAGGTGGTACCTTATTTTAGTTTTGATTTGCATGTCTCTAATAATTAGCCATGTGGAGCATTTTTTTGTGTGTCCTTATTGGCCATCTGTATTTCTTTGGAGAAATGCCTGTTTAGGTCTTCTGCCCACTTTTGGGTTGGGCTGTTTTTGTTTGTTTCTTGTTGAGTTGAATGAGGTGTTTGTGTATTTTGAAAATTAAGCCCTTACTGAATGCATTATTTGAAAATATTTTCTCCCATTCTATAGGTTGTCTTTTCATTTTCTATATGGTTTACTTTGCTATGCAAAAGTGTGTAAGTTTGATTAGGTTCCATTTGTTTTTTTTTATTTTTTTATTTTTTATTGGAGGCTAATTATTTTACAATATTATACTGGTTATGACATGACCATTTGTTTGTTTTTATTTTTATTGGGAGACTGACCTAAGAAAATGTTGGCATGGTTATGTCAGAGAATGTTCTGCCTATGTTCTCTTCTAGTTTTATGGTGTCATGTCTTATGTTTAAGTAGTTAAGCCATTTTGAGTTTATTTCTGTGTATGGTGAGAGGATGTGTTCTAACTTCATTGATTTACATGTGGCTCTCCAACTTTCCCACCACCACTTGCTGAAGAGACTGTCTTTTCCCCATTGTATGTATGTTCTTGCCTCCTTTGTCCAAGATAAATTGACCATAGATGTGTGGGTTTATTTCTGGGCTCTCTATTTTGTTCCATTAATCCACATGTCTATTTTTGTCCTAATACCACATAATTTTGATTAGTGTTGTTTTGCAGTATTGTCTGAAGTCTTAGAGGGTTATGTTTCCAGCTTTGTTATTTTTCCTCATGACTGCTTTCACAATTCTAAATCTTTTGTGGTTTCGTGTGACTTTTAGGATTATTTGTTCTAGTTATGTGAAAAATGTCATGGATGTTTTTAAAGGGATTGTATTAAATCCGTAGATTGTTTTGAGTAGTATGGCCATTTTAACAATATGAATTCTTCCAATCCAAGAGCTGGGATATCCTTCTATTTCTTTGAATCATCTTCAGTGTCCTTTATTAATGTTGTATAGTTCTCAGCATAGAAATCTTTGACTTCCTTGGTGAGGTTTATTCCTAAGCAATTTATTTTGGGGATTGCAATTTTTTAAAAATTTTATTTATTTTAATTGAAGGCTAATTACATTTGGGATTGAAATGTTTAAAGGTATCGTTTATTTACATTCCCTTTCTGATATTTCATTGTTGGAGTAAAGAAATGCAACCAATTTCTGTATGTTAATCTTGTATCCTGCTAACTTACTGAATTTGTGTATCAGTTCTAGTAGTTTCTGTGTGGAGTCCATAGGGTTTTCTATATACGCTATCATATCTGCATATAATGACAGTGTTAAATCTTCCCCTCCATTTGAAAACCTTCTATTTTTTTCACGTGTGGTTGCTATGGCTAAGACTTCCAATACTCTGTTGAATAGAAGCGGTGAGAATGGGCATCCTTGTCTTGTTCCAGATTTTAGTGAGAAGGCTTTCAGTGTTTCACCATTGAGTTGTATATTGGCTGCGATTCTGTCATAAATAACTTTTATCATCTTGAGTTATTACCTCCTTTGTGCACTCCTGGTCTAGTAGACTGGTGAGATCTGTTTCATTATTTGTTCTTTCAGGGAATTTCTTTTGTTCTTTTAATTGGGAGTAGATCTTCCTTTTCATTTTACTTAACTTTCTCTGTCTGTATGATTTTAGGAGAAACAGTTATCCAGTGTGGTCTCGAATGGCTGCTTTTATGTGGGAGTGTCCCTGTGTAGCCTCCATGAGTCTCATGTTTCTGGTGTGAGGGCTGGTTTCAGATGGATGCCAGTCATGTCTTTCCTCAGTTTGTGCTGATCATTATCCCCTCGATAGTGGGTGTGACTGGTGGTGGAGTATCGAAAGCCTGTGCTGGATGTGAGGTGGTCTTCCTCTCTCATCTGTATCGTGGCTGTCTCAGGGCAGGGTGTGTTCCCCAGTGTTGGAGTAGAAGCCTTGAGGGTTGGGTTTAATCAGGCTTTTGCCCTTGAGTGCATGCCCTGCCCCAAAGGAAGTGAGTGGTGAAGCAAGTGAGGGCCATGTACTCACACAGGATATACATCTGCAGCTCCACTCAGGGTCAGCCCAAGCTTATGTCCCTATCGTTTGTCTCAGGTCTAGTATAAGGCTGTGGTGTGGAGTGGGCTGGGGCTGGAGGTTGGGGGTTGTGGCTGCAAGGATTGAGGTGGCTGCACTGCTGCCTGAGATCTGGGTTGCCTCTGTGGCAGAACTCACCCAGGACGTGTCTGCCCGATCTAGTGCTAAGCTGGAAGACAAACCCCTACATACATAGTGTGGTGTGTTCGTGATGGCCATCGAAGCCCCAGCTGGACCGCACCCCAGGGCCTCTGGGCTGTCTCTGCCTAGTTAGGTCACGCCCTGTCTCGGGGCCTGTCTGCTCAGGAATCATCCCTTGGCCCTCGCACATACCTGCTGTGGCACCCCGTGCACACACTAATGCTTGCTGCATCTGCTCCTGTTGCTCTGAGCCCTCACACTGGCTGTGATGTCTGAGGCTATTCCCAGATTACCCCCCAGCTGTCCTGGTCTGTCTCTGCAAAGCTAGATCGAGTCTCTGCCAAGATCTTGTGCCAGACTGTGGTGTGGAGAGAGTGGAGCCAGGGCATTGGCCCCTTTGGATTGGGAAATACAGCAGGGAGGCTGCTCACAGTGCACGACTCTCCACCCTGATTGTCACAACCCAGGATGTGCTCCTGATGAGTAGAGTCTAGACTTCTCCAAACCTTCTGTCTCAGACTTCCCAGGAGGCAAGGGGGCTGGGCCACTCCTTGCAGGACCCCGGGACTGGGATGCCCAAATTGTGACTTGATCTGCTCACTCCAGGGCCGGGGTCTATCCTTGTGGACCTTCTCTTTGCGGATCCCTCCCAGGGGCCCAGGGCCCGACCTGATTCTTTTCTTTCCCATCCTACCGAGTTATGTGTAGATCCTTCTTGCGGCTTTGGTTTTCAGGAGTTATGCTAGTTTCCAGTTCGTTTCCATTAAGAAGTGTCCCACATGTGAATTTGTTTTTGATGTGTTTGTGGGGGAGGGGATCTCCATACCAGCTACTACAGCATCTTGATTCTGCTTCAGATGCTGAGCTCTTTAGTGACAGTTTGTCTTTCCTATTCTTACACACTCACCCTGCAGGCTGGTATAGAAACTGGAAACTAAGCAGGCAAAGAAAACTATATTTTTAATACATATTTTGCTGTAATAGCCACCAAAAAGACGGTGTCATTTCCTCTCACTGACCCTGTCCACCAGTTATGTCAGCCTTCCACATGTCACTCTGGCAACATGTATGAACAGATATCATACATTTATACACACAGACACACTTTCTAAAGCACTTCTGTGAAGACACAGACTAGGCTTCAGCACGAGCACAACTTGGGGCCTCTTGCACGTCACTTAAAAATGATCACCCGTTTGCTTTACACAAGACTTTCAGTGGGCTCGCTGTGGCCATTAGTCCCTAGTTGCCAGAGAGAAGTTGGGATGACAAAAGGGGACAGTATATGTAAAGTCAGTACAGCTGTTGGAGATCACAACAGAATACAGGAAGTCTAGGCTAAGCATGAGAGGGCATAAGGGAGTCACCACTCCCACCACATGGATTCAAAGTACTCAGGTGCTACAGTGTTGACTGACGCCCAGCCTCACGGTGACCCAGCTTCATGGGCCCTGGGTCAGGTAGTTGGGCCCCTGCCCACACTGTCCTGCAGGGCCCCGCTGCTCAGTGTTGTGCTTTCAGATCTGCCGAGGAGCTCCAATGTGGGGACCACACGGTGCATTGTGGGGAAGCAGGTCCTGTTTCCCCTGAGCTGACCCTCTGAGGACAGATGATGAGTCTAGAAATGTCTGTGGCTGGCTCCCATGCCCACAGGGTGTTCAGAAGCAGTGTCACAAGGTCCTCTACTAACTAGGCACGTTTTCCTTAGTGCTGAGCCGAGGGGACCGTGGCTAGTTATTCCTCAACTGTAGGAAAGGCCTTCTGCCTTTCACCCTGCCCACGAGGCCATATCTCTGACTCCTTCCAGACCCTCCAGTAGGTGTGGAGGAGGGCCCAGATCCTCCTCAGCAGAAAGGGAGCTGTGAAGAAAGGGTGCAGGCCCATCCTTCCTGCTGTTTTAAGGATCTCTGGTGGCTTCACTTCTTGCGTGTCTCTTGGAAGGCAAGGGTCACAGGACTGGAGTGCATGGCAGGGCCCTTAGGGATTTCACCTGGAGACCAAAGGAACACAATGGAAGTAAGAGTCCATTATCAGGTCCTGCTGGTGGCTAACTGAGGCTAGAGAAGGCTGAGGATGAAGCCAGTATCATGGTGAGAGCCTGTCAAGAGGATGAGCTGAAGGGAGGTGCTGAGGTCTGGAGGAGCAACTGGTGCCACCAGGTTAGAGTGAAACCTTCCCACGCCACCTGTGGTCAGATCTCTGCTCAAAGCCACTGCACACCTGGTGGCCAGACCCTACCATCCCTCTTCAGGGGCCAGCTCACTCTCCAGTTTGCTAGGGAGAAAGAGGATGACTTTTGTCATTTCCCAGGAAAAGATATGCTTGGCATGAACCAGGCACATACAGAAGTGGCCTGTTGTAAGGAGAGGATATTTTGAGAGGCAGGCCCCTTGTTAAGTTTATGTTCTGTGTACTTGATGAGGAGATGGGGTGGGGGGAGGGCAAGTCAGCAGGGCCCTCAGAAATCATCTAAGTCTAGTGCCTCCTCTTCCAGATGAAGGTCAGTGGTCTCACAGAGACTGGGACCAGCCAAAGCCATACAGCCAGTTAGTGACAAGCCTGGGATTAGAACTTGGGCCCTGGACCATTTCCAGTGGCCTAGCAGAAGTGGGAAGGAGACCTCCAAGCCAGTGAGTATGAAAGGCTGTTGGGTTACCTTTGCTGGGACAGAAATAAGGCTTTACAGAAGCAGTCTTGTAAGAGTTCTTCTAAAAAGGCTCAGGAAAGAAAGGAATCAGAAGAAATTAGCAGGAAAAAAAAAAATCAGGGTTAAATTATGGCCCAACCCATTTTCACACTGTGGGGTCAACATCTTTTTAGGTTACAATTTAGGAACATTCCTAGGAATGGGCTCAACTGATTATGGCAAAGCTTTAAAGTCCAAGGTAAAAGGCTTAGTTTTTTACTTTGAAGCCATTTCTAACACCTCAAGTTTTTCTTCAAAGTGGCTGTTAGAGAATGCATTGGTGTTTTAAATAAATGTAGAGAATGCCTGCCTTATGGATAATCTTTCCCTTTAAGTTTCATTTTTTCCCTTATTACCAAGTTCTCTTTTAGATCAATAAGACCCAATGATTTTGTTTTATGTTGTTTCCTAAAGAAAAATATGTCGAAATCAAATTGCTGCTTTCAGCCCAATGTTATGCAGTGAAATCAACTTGTTAGGTGGCATCTTTCCATAATTTTTTCATATAGTGACATAGGAACCCTGGAACCCATGACTGGCCTCAGGATTCCTTTACTGGAAAGCGCATTCAGAGGCAGACCCCACATGTCCTCTGACCTTGAGAATCAACTGAACTGCATTTCTCCCCAGTCCTGACATGGCATAAAGGAGAGAGAACTGGGGTCAAGAGAGAAGATGATGACAAAGTGAGAGTGAACTGAGAAGTCAGGGGAGGTTTCCGATTAGGGTGGGAGGACCGATGGGGATGGAATCTAGAGGGATGTTCATTGAGAACCTGTGCTCTCACAGGTGGACCAGAAATTTCCTCTTGGAAGGTCAGAGCAGGTCAGGAGTCACCTGTGCATTCTGATACAGACAGTGACAGTTTGCTCTGATCGTTGCAGTGGTTTCCTTACCTCCAAATTAGTCCTTGCCTTCTTCAAAACATCGTGTGTCCTGGTCACTGAAACACCAAAACAGTTCCCAAAGGCAGAAATTACCAGCGGGGTCCACATCTGTCTTGGGTGTGTGTGTTCTAAAGTTTGTCTTTCTGGCCACTCAGCTTGGGCTCTCCTGCTCCCCTTCACCCCTCACATCTCCTCCTCTGCCTCTATGATTACTGATGGCACAGGAGGTTCAGGGAGGTCACATCAGTCTCCCCCATCCCCTAGCCTATCTGATCACTGTCCATTCACAGCACAAGTGGGGAGCCTGGAAGTCCCCCAATTTCCTGTCCCATTCCCTGTCCCAGGGTACCCACACTGGCTGAAGATGAACTGCTCCATGCTCTCCTTCTGCTGGTTGGCGATCTTCAGGCACTCAGATGTACTCTGAAGGAGCCTCTCCTGTTTGGATAGTTTGGTTCTCAGTTCCAGAAGCTCCTTTTTCATGGACTCTCCCTGGGAAGAAAATAGGTGTTCTGTCAGTGGTCAGAAGGCCTAAAGCACCCTGTGATTTGTGGCTCTTTACAACCCCAAATAGGATTCTACAATCTTCTCAAGTATTTCTGGACCAGACTTCCCTGCCTATAAAACCCTCCAGCAGGTGATGGCTCAGGATGGGCCATGAGGTGGGAACAGTGAGGACCTGGAAGCCCCTGTGCAAACGAGCACAGGCCACACTCCAACTGCTGCAGAGAACCTGAGTCCAGGCCACACTGAAACTCCCAGCTGTGAGTAAGAGCTCTGATTTAGTTGCTGACATAGTTATATCAATTGGGCATCAAAACTTGGTCATTAGGAATATTATGCCTGGGGAGAGAGGGCTGGCCTGAGACGGTCTACAAGTCTGTAAATATATCTGCCAACTTCAGGATGGCAAAATACTTCCTCCTTGGAATTAGCAAAGTTGGATCCCCTAAAGTTATCATTGATACTAGTCTGGAGTGAGAACCTTAGGAGGGATTTTGAAATCTACCTAATCCAAGATCATCAACCAGAGTGGCCTGAGATCTGAAAGCATCTGAGGGAGGCTGACTCTCACCAGGCTTGACCCAGAGACACAGGTTTAAGTGGAAATTGTTCTGGGATTTCAGTGGGTGGAAAAAAAGGGCTGGTCCACCCCTGGTGACATTCTGTGATCCTGTCTGCCTGTGTGGACCTGGGGGTGAGTGGGAGTGGGCTCAGGATGGAAAAGGAGGCGTTGTTGTTTCAAATGGCCCTGAACTCAGCTCAGCTGAACTTCAGAAAGTTAAAGGGATGGAGCATTTGTGGGTCACCAGGGTTCTCATGTCTCTGCCTCCTCTGTGTTATTTTCTTCTCCTGTTTGGCTCCTTATCCTGGGGCTCAGGCTGTGAGGAGAGGGATGTTTTCAGACCTGCACAGAGAGCGCTCACCACGGAGGAGAGGTCTCCCTCCAGGGACACACGCCTCAGGTCCCCTTCTCCCAACTGTCCATTTGGCTCCTGATCTTCAGGCTCTGCAGGCCGAGGAGTTAGAAGGCTAGTTAGGGGCAGAACCGGTAGAGGACGCTGGCTTCTTACCACTTTGCCCACAAGAGCAGGGCCGGGGGAGCTTAGCAAGGCTGCTTGCCAGAACGTG
Organism: Moschus berezovskii; assembly: GCF_049115385.1. Lineage (NCBI taxonomy): Eukaryota > Metazoa > Chordata > Mammalia > Artiodactyla > Moschidae > Moschus > Moschus berezovskii. The sequence continues at coordinate 106,507,496 of NC_142463.1, forward strand.
GTGAGGAGGGAGGCCACTTCCTCCAGCCGGTGGTGCAGGGCGGTGGCGCTGCTCCTCAGCTCCTGGATGACTTCACTGCCCATCACCTGGGAAAGGGGGCGGTGGCCATGGGCATCCCTGTGGCTGAGAGAGCACAGGCCTCGGCTTCCTTTGTGAGCGAGGTATGGCCACAGGCTTGCTTGAACCTGTGAGACTTTTTCTAACCTGGAAGCCGAGGTTCTCTGACTCAGCAAGGGCCTCCACTTTGTGAGAATTCATCTGATTCCACACTTTTTAGCTTTTAGTCCTGCCTCGTGTTCTGGAGTTCTAAGGTCCCTATTTTTGCACCCCCAGCCCCACTGCCCTTCCCTAAATCAGGCCTTATGCTTCAAATGGGCTGCACCATTTGTAGCTCGAAGGACTGAGAGCTGCTCCCTTTACCTGGCATGTTCTCCTCCCCAGAGAACTGCACATAAGGGGCGCCCTAACCCCCATGAGCCTGTCACCTTCCTTCTGGGATAATCGCCACTTCTGGGTTCACTCCGTCACACCCACGGCACCGCCAGCACTGTGCCTGGAGCCCCTTGTTGCCTTTGTTGACTCAGGTGTGGGCCTCCCTCTCACGTGTCGGGGCTCCTGGAGCTCAGACTGCACAGCGGCTGTACCTAGGTCTGCCCTGGGGAAAGACTCTGAGAAGCGTGTGGCCTGTTTTCCTCTCCTGCTCGGTCTGAGCAGAGAAGTCCAAGACTACCACTCTCCTCACCCCTTCCACACATCTGACCCCTATGGATGAATATTCTCAGTTCCCAGGCAACTGATGAAGTGATTTTATCCTGCCCACAAATGATCACATCCCAGTGTGACTTTAGCAGATAATAAGCCACCAAACAGCACTGCAAGGATGCTGATGCTTAACATGCTCTGCTGATGAGGATGGCAGTGCTGCACATGCTTTTCTGTGGTTCTCAGGGAAATACAGAGTCAGCTACATCTGGAACAGAACAGAGCTTGTCGTGAAACAAGCTGGTGAAGACAGAAGGCCTAGCTGGATGGAAATGGAAGATACATCCTCAGCTGGTGAGAGATATGCAGCAGGAAAAAAGATAGTGGGAGAAGGAGCTAAAATCAAAAGAAGAAAGGGCTTAAGGAAAAGGTGCACCTAAGAGCTAAAATGGCATTACCTCTATGCCTGGAGCTTCAAGACCAGAGGAGCTGCAGGCCGGTCTCACAAGTGATGCTATCTTCTTGACCAGCAGGCTGCCTTCCCCAATCTGCTCTCTTAGGGCACTATAGTCATCAATGTGGCCGATGACGTGGCAGCCATGCTTACTGGCAAAGGAGCCATCAGTAGCATCACCCTCCAGCTTGGGAGGCTTCTTCGTTACTGGAGAAGCATCCAAACCCAGCTCTGAAGAATAAAACTACAACAACAAAGAACTCACTGTTATTCATAGTCACCCTCAGTTCAATCCAAAAGGGACATCAAATAGTAAAAGAGGCCAGAAAGAAGATCAACAGTTTTGGAAAGCACACCTGTGAAGTCCATACGTATTCTGGGTTCTATATTATTATAGTCTTTCTCAGCATCTCATAATCATAAAATTCCCAGGAGGTAAATTTTATCCTTACTGACAAACATTCAGGACAGACATTAACGTTTTTGTTTTTTTTTTAATTTGGGGGTTGAGAAGACACAGACACGAAATTAAGCTGGATACAGAGAGCACTTTCAAGAAGGAAGAGGTTCCAGTACAGTGAAGCAATGCCAGAGCAATAGGAAAGCATAGGAGGAAGAGTAGTGACAAAAAAGGCAGCCACAGGAGGTATAATGGTAGGGCTAAAGGCCTTGGGACATGCAGAGAAAAATCTCTAAATTCAGATAATGTGTATACAGAGAACCAAAATTACTTGTATTAATAATTTTCCGTCATTAGACCCTGAGTCCTGTGGTTGCCCTCTTTACCGTTCGTCCTACTGAAGGTTGTGGTCTCTGGGCCAGGAGCCGCAGAAGAGGAGCTGGGGAAGACCAGAACTGGAGAGTTCATGCCCACTTCCCGAACTGGAGGGGAGGCAACCGAATCTAGGGAGTAAAGACAGCCACAGCTTTAGGAACCCTGGAACACACCACTCCACTGGAGGTCTAAAGCACCATGACTCTCCTCTCATACTGTCATCACCCATATACCACAATCAAAACCAACAGCAAACTCATCACTTATTTTGAAATAAGATGTGAAGGCTGTTCCACGAGAAAAATACTTGTAGTTTGAAAAAATTATTAGGTGTATTTTTCTAATCCCAGATTTGAATATAATATTGTATGCAGTATGTCTAATACAATGCTTTGTAACTAAATATAAATATGCATAAAACATGCAGTACATATGTTAAAATATTTGATCAAGAAGTGTGTGGATTTATGGGGATTTAACTCTGCACTCTAATCACTGTTCTGATGAGTCAGTCCTAGAAAATATGTCCTAGGATAAGAAGCATGGGAGACATAAGCCTTGGTGAGTTTGAGATGCCCTATTAGAGACCAGACCGCAACCTGGAAAATATCATGAAGAGATTGATATGATCCTACTCAGGCAAATGTGGCTTGGAACCGGATTTCTAGCTCAGGCCTCTCTGCTGTGTGATGATGAGGAGGAGTGACTGAGCTGGCAGGGATGAGTCCTGGCTGCTGCTGTGGGGAGGCGCTGAGAGGGCAAAGCCTGAGAGGGAAGAGAAGCAACACCGAGACAGAGCATAACGAGGGAGCAGGAACACAGCAAATCAAAGCTTCTCTGAATCCTGGGCGGGCCTGTTAACTCCCACAAACCTCAGCATATCAGTGACTCGTCTCAGTGCCTAGATTTTCTCATGTGAAATACAGAGATGGTAAATGCTGCACTAGCTCTGACGAAATTATTTGAAAAATTATTTGAACACATGGTCAATTTTAACACACTCCACAAACATAAGGAATAGGCATTAACATATACTGCTGTTAATTGTTTTGAGTACTGCACCCCACTCCAGTACTCTTGCCTGGAGAATCCCATGGGCAGAGGAGCCTGGAAGGCTGCAGTCCATGGAGTCGCTTAGAGTCGGACACGACTGAGTGACTTCACTTTCACGTCACTATGGTGTCAGGCACTTGTAAATTATTTCATTTAATGCTCCACATAATAGTTTATATTATTATTATCCTCATGTTAAAGATGAGGAAGCTGAGGCTTAAATACTTGAGGAGATTACCTAAGGCAAACAACATGTAAGTGGCAAACTCAGAATCCGGATCTGACCCTAAACTCCATGCCCTCAAGGCGCTGTACTGAAGCATCTTTGACTTCACTCTGGCCCTAAGGAGTGTGGAAGAGGCAATATTGTCCCTTCCACCACACACATCCTGGGACCTTCCCATTGGCTGAGGGCTTCATGATTCCCTTTTCCTTCCTACCTTGGAAGAACGGCTGCTTGTTTCCAGGGTCAGTGTTGTTGGGGAATTGCTGGCTAATGCAGGGGGAGCTGAGGCTGGCTTTGCTGGCACCACCATCCAACTGCTGTTCGAGCTGCAGTCGCAGAGAGTTGTTCACCTGAATGCTCTTCTCCAGCTGCCCTCGCAAAGCTCGGATCTCTGCAACCAGGTGGCTCAAGTCACTGCTCAAAGTGACTTGGTGACAGGCATCCCAGGTGTAAGCTGAGAGGAGAGAGGGGTCTGGTGGCACTGAACCAAGTGTTTCCAAGCATCTGTCAGAACACTCTTCTGTGATGTTCCTTTCTGCCAAGGACCCCACTGTAATCTCAGAATCCCAGGAGTAATGTGGCTTAGAACCTGCTTAGAATCATCACACCCCTTGCCGTGATGGGGATGTCACTTTTCCTGGGTGAGGACTGGAACATATTAAGATGGTACACACTCCAGCCTGGAATTTCCTTGAGACTCAAATGACCCTTGCCCATCTAGAGGGCACATGATTGGCAGATGAAGTCAAACCTAATATTTCTCCTCTCTATTAACCTTAGTCCTGCAGGCTAGAGAGCAGGGTCTTTCAAGGCAGAAGATCAGTACTAAGCTGGACAAGTGCACAGACTGAGGGAGATGTGATGACCTCCACATTCAGGAATCAAAGGGGAGAGGAAGAAGAAGGCATCAGGCCTTTGGGCAACACTTCAGAATGGGAGGGATAGGGCTTCCCTGGTGGCTCAGTGGTAAAGAATCCGCCTGCTAACACAGAAGACGTGAGTTCAATCCCTGGCCCAGGGAGATCCCACATGCCGTGAAGCAACTAAACCCACAGGCTACAACTACTGAGCCTGTGCTCTGGAGCCTGGGAACTACAACGAAGGGGCCCATATGCCTAGAGCCTGTGCTTTGCAGCAAGAGAAGCCACCACAATGAGAAGCCCACCCATCCCAACTAGAGAAAAGCCTGTGCAGCAATGAAGACCCAGTACAGTCATAAATAAATGAATTTTTTAAATTAAAAAAAAAAAGAATGAGAGGGATAGATGAGAGAGCATAACTAGTTGGACTTCTCAAGTTCTACTTGCTTTTTTACCTGCACTCACCATGCATAGCCTTTCTCTATGGACTGGGGGAAGAAGAAATCTAAGAAATATTCTATAAGACTATAATTGCTCATCTAAAAACATTGAAGTCAAATGTATTTAAAAAGATGAATTTGTTTCGTTTTTTATCAAGGTAACAGGATGCATATACCATATGATACCTGCATCCAGTTGCATCAGAGCCACCGGCCTTAACCAAACACATTATTTCTGCAGTGAGCTATGTGACTATTCTCACGAAATGGAATAAATGAAGAGTGCAGGACAAGGTGGCAGAGTAGAAGGACGAGCTCACCTCTTCTTATGAAAACACTAAAATCACAACTAAGTGCTAAACAACTATCAACAAAGAACACTGGCAGCTACCCAAACGGATATTCTGCCTCCAAAGACGAAGAAGACACAGAGAGAGAGCAGGAGGAGTGCCTTCATGGTATCATCAAATCCCATGCCTGCTGGGTGGGTTACCCACAAACGGCAAAATACATTGCAGCAGTTCTCCCACAGGAGAATTCTGAGCCCCACACCAGGCTTCCCAGCCTGGGCATCTGTAATAGGAAGGAGGAGCTACTGGAGCGTTGGCTTTGAAGGCCAGCAGGGTGTGAGTGCAGGAGTTCCACGGGGCTGGGAGAAACAGAGACTCCAGTTTTAGAGGCTGCACACAGTTTCATGAGCACTGGGACCTAGGCCAAAGCAATGACTCCACAGAAACCTGGGCAGGTCTTGGAGGGTATCCTGGCTCTTGGTAGGGACATGGACACTGATGGCAGGAGCTCCAGGAAATATTCAACAATGTAAGCTCTCCAGGAGGTCGCCACTTTGGCACCGAGACCTGGCCCCATCCAACAGCCTATAGGCTCCCGTGCTGGGATGCCTCAGGATAACCAACAGGAGGATGGGAACACAACACTACTCATCAGCAGACAGGCTGAATAAAGTCATCTGGAGCCCACTGATGCCTCTAAACCTACCCTTGACCTAGCTCTGCCCACCAGAGGGGCAAGATCCAGGTCCACCCACCACTAGGCAGGCACCAGTCTCTCCCACCAGGATGCCTGAACGATCTCCTGGACCAGCCTCACCCACTAGGTGGCAGATATCAGAAGCAAAAAGAACTGTAATCCTGCTGCCTGTGGAAAGGAGACCAGACACACGGAAACTTAGACAACACGAGACAGCAGAGAAATATGCTCCAAACAAAGGAACAAGATAAAACCCCAGGAGAACAACTAAGTGATGTGCAGGTAGGCAATCTACCAAAAAAAATTGAGAGTAATGTTGGGTAAAGATGATTGAAAATCTCAGAAAAGAATGGAGGCACAGATCAAGAAGATACAAGAAATGTTTAACAAAGAGCTAGAAGGTATAAAGAACAGAATTTTACAATAACTAAAGTGAAAAAGGCACCAGAAGGAATCAGTACCAGAATAAATGAGGCAGGAGAACAGATAAATGAGTTGGAAGACAGAACGGTAGAAATCACTGCCATGGAACAAAAGGAGGAACACAAAATAAGGACAGTTTAAAACTAATGCTCTGTGGAGAGGATACTGGCCCTCCTACAACATTCCTTTCCATGAACAAGTCCACAGCTGGAGTGACTATCCAATGCTGGTTAGGAAGCTGGGTTTGGAGTACTCTTACCATCTGGCTTCATGAACTAAAATCTTCTGGTGTGACCAAGGAAAAGTGACTGATATGGAATCCATGAAATATATCATGCAATATAAGAGTATGTAGCACATTTCTCAAGAATCAATCTTCAAAAGTCCTTTTCTTCCCCATGGATAAAGAATCCACATTACAAGGAGGATCCTTACAGGAAGGGTGATCCCTGGAATACCATCTGCTGCTATGAGGACACAAACTCATAGAGTCCAAGTCCTGGAGGTGGCTTTGACACCAAGGTGGCAGATGTCTACCTGGCATCCAAGTACAAAGCCAATCCCATCAGTGGGCCCACAGTACAAGGCGGTCTCCCTATTTTTCAATAAAATAGGAGCCATTTCAATAAAACTGTCCATGAAAGCATGCCAGAGGCCTAAAGCTTTGATTTTATTACCATGAAACCAAGTTTATAACTTGACATAAAATGAAAGAGGGAGATGAGGGAATAGAATGGAACAGAAAGCTTCAAGTAAGATGCCAAAGGCACTATTTTTGCTATGTTTTTCCATTCAGAACTAGTCTTAATAAAATACATTCAAATTTTTTTTAAAAAAGAAAAAAATTAGGATAGTTTAAGAGACTTCTGGGACATTAAATGTACCAACATTTGTATTATATGGGTCCCAGAAGGAGAAAAGAGAAAGAGCCTGAGATAATATTTGAAGAGATAATAGCTGAAAACACTCTTAATGTGTGGTAGGAAACAGTTGCTCAAGTCAAGAAAGTGAAGACAGTCCTGTACAGGATAAACCCAAGGAGGAACACTCTGAGACATGTATTAGTCAAATTGGGAAAAATAAAAGACAAAGAGAAAATATTAAAAGCAAGAACAGAAAAGCAAAAAATAACATACAAGCAAATCACCATAAGGTTATCAACTGATATTTCTGGCAGAAACTCTGCAGGCCAGAAGGGAGTGGCATGATATATTTAAAGTAATGAAAGGGAAAAACCTACAACCAAGAATAGTCTACTCAGAAAAACTCTTGTTCAGATGAAGAAATCAAAAGCTTTACAGACAAGCAGAAGCTGAGAGAATTCAGCACCACCAAACCAGCTTTGCAACAAATGCTAAGGAAATTTCTCAAGGCAGAAAAGTAAAGACCACTAGAAACAAAATTACAAATGGGAAAGCTTATTGGCAAGGCAAACATATTGTAAAGGTAAACATACTGTAAAGGTAGAGAGTTATCCACACACAAATATGGTATCAAAATCAATAATCATGAGAAGTGCAGAGTATAAAAGCGGGCTATTGGAAATTCATTTGAAAGTAAGAGATGGACAATTTAAAACAATCTTGTTTATATATACACTGCTATATCAAAACCTCATGGTAACCACAAAACAAAAATCTACAATTGATACACACAAAAAGGTAAACAACCCAAACACAACATTGAAGAGAGTCATCAACCCACAAGAAAAGAGAATATAAGAGGAATGGAGGAAAAAAGACCTACAAAAATAAATCTAAAGCAATTAACAAAATGGCAATAAGAACATATGTATCAGTAATTGTTGCTAAGTCACTTCAGTCGTGTCTGACTCTGTGCGACCCCATGGACGGCAGCCCACTAGGCTCCGCCATCCCTGGGATTCTCCAGGCAAGAACACTGGAGTGGGTTGCCATTTCCTTCTCCAACGTGTGAAAGTGAAAAGTGAAAGTGAAGTTGCTCAGTCTTGTCCGACTAGTAGCGACCCCATGGACTGTAGCCCACCAGGCTCCTCTGTCCATGGGATTTTCTAGGCAAGAGTACTGGAGTGGCTTGCCATTGCCTTCTCCGGTATCAGTAATTATCTTAAGTGAAAATGGATTAAATGCTTTAATCAAAGACATTGACTGACTGAATGGATAGAAAAAGACACATATATATGCTGTCTACTAGAGACGCCGGCCCCGGCGGCGCAGACGCGACGCGAGAGACGCCGGCCCCGGCGGCGCAGACGCGACGCGAGAGACGCCGGCCCCGGCGGCGCAGACGCGACGCGAGAGACGCCGGCCCCGGCGGCGCAGACGCGACGCGAGAGACGCCGGCCCCGGCGGCGCAGACGCGACGCGAGAGACGCCGGCCCCGGCGGCGCAGACGCGACGCGAGAGACGCCGGCCCCGGCGGCGCAGACGCGACGCGAGAGACGCCGGCCCCGGCGGCGCAGACGCGACGCGAGAGACGCCGGCCCCGGCGGCGCAGACGCGACGCGAGAGACGCCGGCCCCGGCGGCGCAGACGCGACGCGAGAGACGCCGGCCCCGGCGCAACGAACCACGCAAAGAGGTGCGGCCGTGAGGAGCTACCCCACGCCTGAGGCCAGGGCCGGCGGCCGAGAGGAGCTACCCCACGTCCAACAGGCGGTGGCTGCGCGGGCGCAGGAGGGCCGAGAGGAGCTACTCCGCGTTCAAGGTCAGGAGGGGTGGCCTTGAGGAGATACCCCTCGTCCAAGGTAAGGTACAGCGGCTGCACTTTGCTGGAGCGGCTGTGAAGAGATTTTCCACGACCAAGGTAAGAGAAACCCAAATAAGACGGTAGGTATTGCTAGGGGGCACCAGAGGGCAGACAAACTGAAATCATAATCACAGGAAACTAGCTGATCTAATCACATGGACCACAGCCGAATGTGGTCCCCTGGAGAAGGGAATGGCAAACCACTTCAGTATACTTGCCTTGAGAACCCCATGAACAGTAACAAAGGGCAAAATGATAGGATACTGAATGAGGAATTCCCCAGGTCGGTAGGTGCCCAGTATGCTACTGGAGCTCAGTGGAGAAATAACTCTAGAAGGAATAAAGGGATGGAGCAAAAGCAAAACCAATACCCAGTTGTGGATGTGACCAATGATGGAAACAAGGTCCGGTGCTGTAAAGAGCAATATTGCATAGGAACCTGGAATGTTAGGTCCATGAATCAAGGCAAATTGGATGTGGTCAAACAGGAGATGGCAAGAGTGAACGTCGACATTCTAGGAATCAGTGAATTAAAATGGACTGGAATGGGTGAATTTAACTCGGATGACCATTATATCTACTACTGTGGGCAGGAATCCCTTAGAAGAAATGGAGTAGCCATCATGGTCAACAAAAGAGTCCGAAATGCAGTACTTGGATGCAATCTTAAAAATGACAGGATGATTTCTGTTCGTTTCCAAGGCAAACCATTCAATATTACAGTAATCCAGGCCTATGCCCCAACCAGTACTGCTGAAGAAGCCGAAGTTAATCGGTTCTATGAAGACCTACAAGACCTTTTAGAACTAACACCCAAAAAAGATGTCCTTTTCATTCTAGGGGACTGGAATGCAAAAGTAGGAAGTCAAGAAACACCTGGAGTAACTGGCAAATTTGGCCTTGGAGCACGGAATGAAGCAGGGCAAAGGCTAATAGAGTTTTGTCAAGAGAATGCACTGGTCATAGCAAACACCCTCTTCCAACAACACAAGAGAAGACTCTACACATGGACATCACCAGATGGTCAACACCGAAATCAGATTGATTATATTCTTTGCAACCAAAGATGGAGAAGCTGTATACAGTTAGCGAAAACAAGACCAGGAGCTGACTGTGGCTCAGATCATGAACTCCTTATTGCGAAGTTCAGACTTAAATTGAAGAAAGTAGGGAAAACCACTAGACCATTCAGATATGACCTCAATCAAATCCCTTATGATTATGCAGTGGAAGTGAGAAATAGATTTAAGGGACTAGATCTGATTGATAGAGTGCCTGATGAACTCTGGACGGAGGTTCGTGACATTGTACAGGAGACAGGGACCAAGACCATCCCCATGGAAAAGAAATGCAAAAGAGCGAAATGGCTGTCTGAGGAGGCCTTACAAATAGCTGTAAAAAGAAGAGAGGCGAAAAGCAAAGGAGAAAAGGAAAGATATAAGCATCTGAATGCAGAGTTCCAAAGAATAGCAAGGAGAGATAAGAAAGCCTTCCTCAGTGATCAATGCAAAGAAATAGAGGAAAACAACAGAATAGGAAAAACAAGAGACCTCTTCAAGAAAATTAGAGATTCCAAGGGAACTTTTCATGCAAAGATGGGCTCGATAAAGGACAGAAATGGTATGGACCTAACAGAAGCAGAAGATATTAAGAAGAGGTGGCAGGAATACACAGAAGAACTGTACAAAAAAGATCTTCCCGACCAAGATAGTCACGATAATGTGATCACTGACCTAGAGCCAGACATCTTGGAATGTGAAGTCAAGTGGGCCTTAGAAAGCATCACTACGAACAAAGCTAGTGGAGGTGATGGAATTCCAGTTGAGCTATTTCAAGTCTTGAAAGATGATGCTGTGAAAGTGCTGCACTCAATATGCCAGCAACTTTGGAAAACTCAGCAGTGGCCACAGGACTGGAAGAGGTCAGTCTTCATTCCAATCCCAAAGAAAGGCAATGCCAAAGAATGCTCAAACTACCGCACAATTGCACTCATCTCACACGCTAGTAAAGTCATGCTCAAAATTCTCCGAGCCAGGCTTCAGCAGTATGTAAACCGTGAACTCCCAGATGTTCAAGCAGGTTTTAGAAAAGGCAGAGGCACCAGAGATCAAATTGCCAACATCCGCTGGATCATGGAGAAAGCAAGAGAGTTCCAGAAAAACATCTATTTCTGCTTCATTGACTATGCCAAAGCCTTTGACTGTGTGGATCACAATAAACTGTGGAACATTCTGAAAGAGATGGGAATCCCAGACCACCTGACCTGCCTCTTGAGAAACCTGTATGCAGGTCAGGAAGCAACAGTTAGAACCGGTCATGGAACAACATACTGGTTCCAAATAGGAAAAGGTGTACGTCAAGGTTGTATATTGTCACCTTGCTTATTTAACTTATATGCAGAGTACATCATGAGGAACGCTGGGCTGGAAGAAGCACAAGCTGGAATCAAGATTGCTGGGAGAAATATCAATAACCTTAGATATGCAGATGACACTACCCTTATGTCAGAAAGTGAAGAGGAACTCAAAAGCCTCTTGATGAAAGTGAAAGAGGAGAGTGAAAAGGTTGGCTTGAAGCTCAACATTCAGAAAACAAAGATCATGGCATCTGGTCCCATCACTTCATGGGAAATAGATGGAAAAACAATGGAAACAGTGTCAGACTTTGTTTTTTTGGGCTCCAAAATCACTGCAGATGCTGATTGCAGCCATGAAATTAAAAGACGCTTGCTCCTTGGCAGGAAAGTTATGACCAACCTTGATAGTATATTAAAAAGCAGAGACATTACTTTGCCGACCAAGGTCCGTCTAGTCAAGGCAATGGTTTTTCCCGTGGTCATGTATGGATGTGAGAGTTGGACTGTGAAGAAAGCTGATCGCCGAAGAATCGATGCTTTTGAACTGTGGTGTTGGAGAAGACTCTTGAGAGTCCCTTATACTGCAAGGAGATCCAACCAGTCCATTCTAAAGGAGATCAATCCTGGATGTTCATTGGAGGGACTGATGCTAAAGCTGAAACTCGAATACTTTGGCCACCTCATGCGACGAGTTGACTCACTGGAAAAGACTCTGATGCTGGGAAAGGTTGGGGGCGGGAGGAGAAGGGGACGACGGAGAATGAGATGGCTGGATGGCATCACCGACTCTGTGGACATGAGTTTGAGTGTACTCCGGGAGTTGGTGTTGGACAGGGAGGCCTGGCGTGCTGTGATTCATGGGGTCGCGGAGAGTCGGACACGACTGAGCGACTGAACTGAACTGAACTGAACTGAACTAGAGACCTACTTAAGAACTAGAGACATACTGACTGAAAGAAAGGGAATGGAAAAAGATGCTCGATGCAAATGGAAATCAAAAGAAAGCTGGAGTAGCAATACTTGTATTAGACAAAATAAACTTTAAAATAAATATATGACAAGAGACACAGAAGGACAATGCATAATGACCACAAGAGCAATCCAGGAAGAAGATATAACAGTGGTAAATATAAATGCACCCAACACATGAGCACCTCAATATATAAGGCAAATTCTAAGAGCCATGGAAGGAGAAATTGACAGTAACACAGTAATAGTGGAGAACTTTAATACCCCACTTACATCAATGGACAGATTAGCCAAACAGAAAATCAGTAAGAAAACAAGAGTCTTAAGTGAAACATTAAACCAGATGGAGTTAATTGATATGTTTACAGCGTTCCATCAAAAAGCAGCAGATGATCCATTCTTTTCAATTGCATATGGAACATTCTCCGGGATTGACCATATGCTGGGCCAGAAAGCCAGCCTTGAGAAATTTAAGAGAATTGAAATCATAGCAGGCACCTTTTCTGGCCACACACTATGAGATTAGAAATAAACTTTAAGAAAACTGTAAAAAAAAAAAAAAAAAAAAACCACAAACGTGAAGAAAAATAATATGCTTCTAAATAACCAATGGATCATTGAAGAAATCAAAGAGGAAATTTAAAAAATACCTAGAAACAAATGAAAACATGATGATCCAAAACCTATGGAACACAGCAATAAATCTTACCTAAGAAAACAAGAAACATCTCCGACAACCTAATCTTATAACTAAAGCAACTAAAGAAAGAAGAACAAACAAAATCCAAGGGTAGCAGAAGGAAAAAATTCAAAGATCAGAACATAAATAAATGAAATAGAGACAAAGCAAAACAAAAGATCAATGATATTAAAACCTTGCTCTTTGAAAAGATAGACAAAATAGATAAACCTTTAGCCAGATTCATCAGAAGAAAAGAGAAGGCTCAAATCAATACAATTAGAAATGAAAAAGAAGTTACAATAGAACCACAGAAATACAAAGGATCATAAGAGACTCCCACAAGCAACTGCATGCCAATAAAATGGACAACCTGTAAGAAATGGACAAATTCTTAGAAATGTACAATCCCCCAAAACTGAGCCAGGGAGAAATAGAAAATATAAATAGACCAATCACAATTACTAAAACTGAAACTGTAATTAAGACACTTCCAACAAATAAAAGCTCAGGACCAGATGGCTTCACAGGCAAATTCTATTTAGAGAACAGTTAATACCTATCCTTCTGAAACATTTCAAAATATTACAGAGGAAGGAACACTCCCAAACTCATTCTAAGAGGTCACCATTACTCTGATACAAAGCCAGAAAAAGATGCCACAATAAAAGAAAATTACAGGCCAATATCACTGATGAACATGACACAACAAAACACTAGTAAACTGAATCCAACAATACATTAAAAGGATCATATACTATGATCAATTGGGCTTTATCCCAGGGATGCAAAGATTTTTCAATATCCGCAAATCAATCAGTGTGATAAACCACATAAACAAATAGAAGAACACAAATCACATGATCATCTTAATAGATGCAGAAAAAGCTTTTGACAAAATCCAACAGCCATTCATGAAAAAAACTCTCCAGAAAGTGGGTACAGAGGGAACCTTTCTCAACATAATAAAGGTCATATGTGACAAACCCACAGCTAACATCATACTCAACAGTGAAAAGCTGAAAAAGAAAGTATTTCCTCTAAGATCAGTAACAAGATAAGGATGTTCACACTTACCACTTTTGTTCAACATAGTTTTGGAAGTCCTAGCCATGGTACTCAGAAAACAAAAAGAAGTAAGAGGAATCCAGATTGGAAAAGAAGTAAAACTGTCTCTATTCACAGATGACATGATTGTTGTTGTTTAGTTGCTAAGTTGTGTCCGACTCTTCTGTGACCCCATGGACTCTAGCCCACCAGGCTCCTCTGTCCATGGGATTTCCTACTGTAGTAGGTTGCCAGTTCCTTCTCCAGGGGATCCTTCCTGACCCAGGGGTCAAACCTATGTCTCCTGCATTGGCAAGTGGGTTCTTTACCATGTTGGGAAGCCCAATATGATTCAGATCAGTTCAGTTGCTCACTCATGTCTGACTCTTTGTGACCCCATGAACCGCAGCACGCCAGGCCTCCCTGTCCATCACCAACTCCTGAGGTCCACCCAAACCCATGTCTATTGAGTCGGTGATGCCATCCAACCATCTCATCCTCTGTCATTCCCTTCTCCTCCTGCTCTCAATATTTCCCAGCATCAGGGTCTTTTCAAATGAGTCAGCTCTTCACATCAGGTGGCCAAAGTATTGGAGTTTCAGCTTCAACATCAGTCCTTCCAATGAATACCCAGGCCTGATCTCCTTTAGGATGGACTGGTTATTCTAAACATAGAAAATCCTAAAGATGCTACCAGAAAACTACTAGAGCTGATCAATGAATTTGGTAAAGTTGCAGGATACAAAATTAATATACAGAAATATCTTGCAATTCTATATACTAACAACAAAAGGTCAGGAAGTGATATTAAGGAAACAATCTCATTTACCATCATATCAAAAAGAATAAAATATCTAGGTGTAAACCTACCTAAGGAGGCTAAAGACCTATCTTCTGAAAACTATAAGATGCTGGTGAAAGAAATTGAACATGACACAAACAGGTTGACAGATATACCATGTTCTTGGATTGGAAGAATCAATATTGTTAAAATGACTACACTACCCAAGGCAATCTACAGATTTGATGCAACCCCTATCAAATTACCAATGGAATTTTTTGCAGATCTAGGACAGAAATCTTAAAATTTGTATAGCAACACAAAAGAGCGCAAATAGCCAAAGCAATCTTAACAGAAAAATGAAGGTGAAGGAATCAGGCTCCCTGATTTCAGACTACAGTACAAAAGATACAGTAATCAAAGCAGTATGGTACTGACACAAAGATCAATAGAACAGGCTAGAAACCCCAGAAAGAAACCCATGCACCCATGATTAATTAATCAACAACAATAGAGGCAAGACTCTACAATGTATATAAGGCAGTCTCTTCAATAAGTAATGCGGGGAAAACTGGACGGTTACATGTAAATGAATGAAATTAGAACATTTCTAACACCATACACAGAAACAAACTCAAAATGGATTAAAGATCTAGATGTAAGACTGGATACTATAAAACTCTTAGAGGGAAACCGAAGCAGAACACCCTTTGACATAAATCTCATCGAGTTCTTTTTGGATCTATCTCCTAAATTAAAGAAATAAAAATGGAAAGAAACAAATGGGACCTAATTAAACTTAACAAGCTTTTGCACAGCAAAGGAAACCATCAACAAAATGAAAAGACAACCCACAGCATGGGAGAAAATATTTGCAATCAACTGATTGACAAGGGATTAATCTCCAAATTATACAAACAGCTGTTGCAGCTCAATATCAAAGAAACAAACAACCCAATCAAAAAACAGAAGGTCTAAATAGACATTCTCCAAAGAGGACATTTCAGATGGTGATAAACCACATGAAAAGATGCTTAACATGGCTAATCATTAGAGAAATGCAAATCAAAACTACAATGGGGTACTACCTTACACTGGCCAGAATGGCCATCATCAAAATATCTTCAAACAATAAATGCTAGGTTGGTTGTGGAGAAACGGGAACCTTCCTATCCTGTTGGTGGGAATTTAGTATAGACACAGGGAGAACAGTATGGAGGTTCCTTAAAAAACTAAAAATAGAGCTACCATATGATCCACCAATTCCACTCCTGAGCATAAATCTGAAGAAAACCATGCTTGGAAAAGATCCTTGTGTCCCAATGTTCACAGCAGTACTGCTTACAATAGCCAAGACATGGAAGCAACTTAAATGTCCACTGATGAATGATTAAAGAAGATATGGTGCATGTATACAATGGGCTATTCAGTTCAGTTCAGTCGCTCAGTCATGTACGACTCTTTGCGACCCCATGAATCACAGCACGCCAGGCCTCCCTATCCATCACCAACTCCCGGAGTTCACTCAAACTCACGTCCATCGAGTTGGTGATGCCATCCACTATCTCATTCTTTGTCATCCCCGTCTCCACCCACCCCCAATCCTTCCTAGCATCAGACTCTTTTCCAGTGAGTCAACTCGTTGCATGAGGTGGCCAAAGTATTGCTTAGCCATAAAAAAGAATGAGATAATGCCATTTGCAGCAACATGGGTGGACCTAGAGATTATCATACTAAGTGAAGTCAGTCAGACAGAAAAACACAAATATAATATCACTTATATATGGAATCTTAAAAAATGAATACAAGTGAACTTATTTACAAAGAGAAACTGACTCACAGACCTAGAAAACAAACTTCTGGTTACCAAAAGGTAAAGGTGGGGGGAGGGATAAATTAGGAGGTTGGTATTAACATAAACATCCTCTGTAATAACCTATATGGGAAAAGATTCTGAAAATGAATGGATATATGTCTATGTATAACTATATCACTTTTCTGTACACCTGAAACTAACACATTGTGTATCAAATATACTCCGATACTTTTTTTTTAATTTTAAAAGAGAAACAAAAATAACAAAGTGTGAAGACTTACCCAAACAAATTCAGATCTTACTATAAAACTCTAACAATGAAGACAGTTTGTTATTGGTGGAAGAATGGACATATTGATTAATGGAACAGAGTGAAGAATTCAGAAACAGACTCACACATATATTGGCAAGTGATTTTTTTGCCTCGGCAGTTGTTTTTCAATGGAGATGCCAAGCAATTTGAGGATGGTGGTGGTGATGAAAAATCAATTGTGTTTCTATATCCTAGCAAAAAAATCACTTGGCATTTGAAATGAAAATGCTATCCCACACATGAGAAATATTTATGTAAAAGTTAAAATATGAAAGATGAAAATACCAAAAATTACAAAATATTACTAACAGAAATTATGGTCAATTGATTGTCAACAAAGTTGCCAAGGTAATTAAATGGGACAAGGACATTCTTTGTAACAAATGGTGCTGGAGAAACTGGATATCAATATGGGGAAAAAAGAACTTTAACCTTTTTGTCACATCATATACAAAATTAATTCAAAATGAAACACAAGCCTAAATGTAAAAGCAAAAACTATAAAACTTCAGGAAGAAAAATACAAGGAAATCTTTATGATCTTGAGATAGACAAAGCTTTCTTCGCTAGGACATAGAGAAAAGCATAAACAATGCAAGAAAAAACTTGATGTTCAATAGAATCTAAAAAGTGCTGACTTCCAAAGACACTAAAAGGACTTAGAGAAATATCTGCAAATTATTTTTCTGATAAATTAGTTATACCCAGAATAAAAATATCTTTAAAGAAAACTTCTTTCTCTCTTGGGGAAAGGTCAGCGTGGGAGCTGGTTGTCTGCAACAATTGCTGCATGGGTGATCAGAATTCACATCTGAGACGTTTTCAAATGATGACACCACCAGAATGGTTCTTTGCATTTTTTTAAATCACTGCATAATCTAACTTTGATTAACTTGTCTCAGACCATCCAGGTAGGTGAAGTTTGACTCTTGTAGCCTATTTTTAAGGATCTGTAGGCTAAACCTTGCTCTTGTAACCAGCATCTGGGCTTTGTATGTGAGCATTCCCCCCTTCTTATTGGGATCCTCAATGACTGAGGCTTTTTCTCAGATAGAACAAAGTAAGTTTCCAAGATCTCCAGAACTCCAAGGTAAAGACTTCACCGGAAGCTTTAGCAAGAACAAGAAGCCCACAGGGTGGGGAAGAAGGGAAACCATACCTTTCAGCTCCTTCTTGGAGTCGCCATAAAGTGCCTCATAGATCTGTAGCTCTGACTGGAGGGACTGGAAAAGCTGCTGTTTCTCTTTGCACTGTTGCTGCAGGAGGGCCAGCTTATGCTGCAGCCTGGCAAGGGAGAAGCAAGGGTCCACTGAGCAGGTGGCTTCCTATCAGGGCAAGAGGCTCTGAGCCAACTTTTGCATCAGAGAATTTTAGCCCTGGATGTCTCCTGAGGTGTCATGAAGACCGCTGCCTTTATTCCACAGATGTGGTGAGAGAGGCTCAGGAGGTCACTTCCCTTTGCTTAGAGCTGTGCGGTTAGCCATCACACCTGGGACACACCACCTGGTGTTCTTGCTGCCCCACCGGGTCTTGTCATGTTGTCCAGCAATTATTACAGGGTTTATGCTGGGAAGCAGCATCAAGGCTGGTGTCAACCTCCTAGGTTATGATGGGACTCATATCCTAAAACTCACTGGAAGGACTTTCTCCAGAATCTGATATGCTGAAGCCTTACATAAGAGGGTTTTACTCTCTCAACTTTGGAGTGAAAAAGTCATTCCTAGAGAAGTCCTTCCTTCTGTTCAAAGTTACCCATAAATCTGAAATAGCAGAGGGGATATCAAGGTTTCCAAAAAGGACCATTCACTGACTTGCCAATATCCCTTTTTCTAAATCTGAAAATACAGCCGTCTTCTTTGCAACGGGCTCCCTCTAACCTGGAGTCTTTCTCCTGGAGAGACAGGCGTTCCTCCTGGAAATGGAAGATCTCCTGCTGCTTCTCCTTCAGGTGTTCCAGTAGCTGCTGCCGGTCCACCTTTTGGTGCTCCAGCTCCATTTCCAGCTCTTGAAGGCGGGATCGAGAGGTCAGTAGAGCCTCCCTCAGGCATTCTGTTTCCTGGGAGTGCTCTGGTAAGCAGGACACAGGAGTACTTATATCATAGGGTCAAAGGTCAGCAGGAAGATTAAGCCCAAGCACATTCATCCAGACAAACAGAACTAAGGTGAAAGGAAGGCCAGCTTATGCTGCCTGGGAGGCAATGCCAGTGTCTGCTGTTACACGCACACGCTCCAAGGAGTGGGAGCCTCTTTCTCTGCAGAAAGAGGTTGCTGCTGTGATTCAGTATGGCCCACCTTGGTTTCAGGGAACACACTCTTGCTTCCTAACTCTATTTTCTAAGTACTCACATACCCTCTATGCAATAATCCACTCGTGAGTTTTGCCAATGATCCAGAGGCTTATGTAGAAACCTCTCTTAGTATCTTTTTCCTTTCCTACAAGCATTATTTCATTCTGGGCTTAATCCTCTTAGCGACTATTCTTTGTCTGTTTGCATATTCAATAAATATTTGTAAATAAAAATAATTTGTGATTGAAAATACATTGATTTCATGAACTCAATTAACACTAAGGTCAGCACCCACCCCCCACTCCCCAGGCCCAAAGGAAATGATGCCCACACATGGATGCCCACTCAAAAGTGTTGAGAAAGCTCTGGAAGATGTTTTTCTAGCACCTCCAGACACAGTCATGAGGACCAGGGACCAAAGAGGAGCCCTGAGTGTAGGAGGAGGGAGATGGAGAGGAGACACAGCACATCAGCACGAGAGGGACACAGGGAGCTTCCGCGAGGTCTTGGAAGAGCCTGAGAGGGTGTGTAGGCCTCCTGCTCCTCCCATTCCTGGACTGAAACCAGCTGTGAGTGTGGGGAGGTAGGACGGGCACTAACTGGTGTCCAGGTTGGTGGCTAATGACTGAATCACTGCACGTGGGTCGCACAGAAGTGGCTTTCCTACAGCTCCTCCTCCCTGGAGCCTAGGCGTCTGAGGGCCCACGGTTCGGGATTGTCAGCAAGTAGCCCTTTCTAGGGTGAGAAAAGCTATGGGAGTTTGGTGTTGGTGGGTCTGAGTAGCTCTGTTCTCTCCACCTTCTCCTCTCTTAGGTTCTCCAGTTGGTGATGGGTATGGCGAGGGAAGAAAGGGATACAACACTGACCACAGTTTGTGGCTTTTGGCACTCCCCTCTGGAAACATGACTGAGCTGAGCCTGAAGCCTGTGGTTTTCTTCCCGAAGGACTCTGTTCTCATTGGAAAGCTGAGGTGTGGACTCCAGGCCCAGACTGTAGAAGTTAGAGGTGGAGCCTGTCCGAGGAAGTGCAAGCAGGTAAGTTACACATTGGTGTAACAGAGGATCTCTGTTTGCTCGTTCTCTGCCTCCAAAGACACTGTCCCAACCCAGCAGAAAACCCTGAGGACTTGTCTCCTGGTGGGACGAAGTCTGCTGGGCAGAATGCCTGGCTTTGCTGTGGCTCCTCTGCATGAGTTCTTTGCATGCATTTCGTGTGCTCTGGGTGAGCAGTTCAGGAGGCTCTGTTCCCTAAATAGCTGCTCTTGCTGCAGTGTGGACAGGTCAAGGGTGTTTGGAAAGGCCGGCCTCCCGGTGTCAGCAGCCTGGGGGAGAGTGTGGGCAGGAAGGCCACTTTGGTGAGCGGCTGCAGGAGGCCTTGCAGACCTGGCTGCACCACATGCCAGTCACAGAACCAGGGCACAGAAGTCAGCAGGCAGCAAATGAGCAGCTTTAGGGTGAAGGAGAAGTCAGAGGATTCTGGGGACCAGATCTGGTTAGATCTGCAGTGAGGAGAGCTACTCTCTGAGCTCAGATACAGCAACAAGGGGAGGGGAATGGTCCTTGCCCCCTGACTTGCTGACTGTAAGGAGCAAGTGGAGGAAAGCAGACCACAGTGCTTTGAAATCTGTGACGCTCTTCTCTAGGGCAACCTTAGATTCTCCCTAAGTAGACCAGAAATAGGAGGCCCTGGGCCTCTCCTACCGCTTTCGCAGGCAGTGGAGCTGAGCCTGTGTTCCAGCTGCTCCCGCAGGCGATCGTTAACGCAGATGGACTCCTCCAGGCGCTGGCGCAGGTTGCGGATTTCACCAAGATGCTCCTCTAGCAGGTCAGCCCCTGCAGCCACCCAGGAGGACAGGAAGAGGTGGAGATGGAGCACCCTGGGGCCCACCTGGGGGCTTTGCCAGTGGCCTCTCAGCAAGACCCTTAAACATCACTGTCCTCTCTCATGGGCATATGGGAGCTCAGGTGACTTTGTTTAAAGAGTGAATGGCGGTGACATATATATATGTATGTGTATATATATATATATGTATACACACACAGAGTGGAATATTACTCAGCCATAAAAAATAATGAAATAATGCCATTGCAGCAACATGAATGGGCTTAGAGATTGTTATACTGAGTGAAGTCAGCGAAGGAGAAATATCATATGACATCCCTTATATGTGGATTCTAAAAAGAAATGATACAAATGAACTTACTTAGAAAAAAGGAAGAGAGTCACAAACTTAGACAACAAACTTATGGTTGCCAGGGGGAAGGTTGGGGGAAGAGATAGGGCATTTTGGATGGACATGTACACACTGCTACATTTAAAATGGATAACCATCAAGGACCTACTGTATATCTCATAGAACTCTGTTCATGTTATGTGGCAGCCTGGATGGGAGGGGAGTTTGAGGCAGAATGGGTATGTGTGTATGTATCACTGAGTCCCTCTGCTGTTCATCTGAAACTATCACAACATTGTTAATCGGGTATACCCCAATACAAAAAAAAAAGGTTTAAAATTAAATAACCTATCACTTTACCTTAAAAAAAGAGTAATTTGGTTTTAAACACAGGACAGCTGGTACTAAGCAAGCCCCATGGGCCTCCTCCCATATAGGGGTGCATGTAAGGGAGTTGTAAGTGTACATGTCCATTTCCCAGGGTAACTGGTAAGTTCAAGAGGTTCCATATGGTTTAGAGAAACAATTGACCTGCTTGGCTTTGTATTTACCTGTGGGTTTGGAGTTAAGCTGGTACATGGAGGAGCCTGAGGATAGGTCCCCAGATATGCTCCCTTTCTGAGGTCTCATCATGTCCCACTGGCCACTGCTGCCCAGGTACCCAGGCTCCAGGATTCTGCCCAGTTCGGTGGTGCTCCTTGGAGGACAGAGGGGCTGGGTAGGGTTGAGGTAGTGGGAAGGTCTGGCTTCTGTATGGTCGGTTGGCAATGTGGCTGGGGAAGCAGGATGAACACTGGTGACTCCTGGGCAGAAGGAAACATGAGTGAGAAGCAGTAGCGAACACAAGGATCAGCCAGGAAGCGCGTGATTGAGGAGAACGGACACTGACGGGGACACACGGGCGGAGGCCTCAGCGGCTGCGGAACACCAGTGAGATGGAGACTTAGACCCTGGAGGCTGCGACTCTCACCCCGTGTGTTTGTGAGCAAGAGACACAAGAGGTAGGGGGTGAACAAAGTCACCCATGTACACAACAGGAAAGTCCTGTGGCCCTAACCTGGCTCCCGTGATAATGCCTCATGATAGAGTCCAGGGAAGTTCCTGGGTAGAACTCACTGGGAAAGTCAGGGGTTCAGAGTGTGATGGCCATAGCACTGAGCACACCTGCGAACAGGAATATTTGTGTTCCTGAAGCTAAAGTGCCAGTTTTTCTAGTTTTCCTTTGGGGTTGTCAGAAGAGAAAGGGGGCATAAATCCAGCTAGAATGGTGGACCCACTCACTCCAGACTGAACTCTTTGCTGAGGTTGGGGGAGGTTCTGTATAAGCTAAGGGGTGATTTGAATCTTACTCAACACGATTCAAGGAACTGAAATGTCATCACTTGCATCTGAAGAGTCATGAACACTCTCCCATGGGGGAGGTAGGACCTTTCATTTCATAGGCTGATGCCTTCATAGATCCTGTGAAATCATGGGCCTTCCCATCATCTCCGCTTCTATTTAAAAATAATCCCAGCTGGGTGAGAGAGGGAAAGAAGTGAACCGGCTATAGTTCAGGATATTCACATTCAGAAGACTGCTTTCTAGGGATTATCGACATGAGCGGCAAACAGGTAGCTCTGCCTAAGAAACAGGAGTGAGGAGTGATGTCCTGGTGTCTTCCAACCAAGCCAACCCCCTTTGAGGGATTAATGTAGTTGGCAGTTGCCAATTTTGATCCTTATTTATAACTGTTCTCAAATTTGGCTACATTCTGGAATCATCTGAGACAATGTAAAAACAAGTACCAGTGCCCGGTTCCCCAGAGATCTGACCTTAACAGGTATGTGGTTCAGCTTCGGTACTGAATGTTTTAAAATCGTCCTAGCTGATTCTAAAAGGCACGAAAATTTGAGAAGTATTGTCAAGCATCTCCCCTTCCTCAATTTGAAAACTACTAGATATTCATTAGGATCAGTGGAAATTAAGGAGGGGGATGAAAAAGGTAAGCATACAAATTACAGTCCAGGATTTAAAAGAGACATGACTCCCTACCTTGTCCACACCTCTTTCAACCCCAACCCCACACAAGGCGAAGGGGAAATCAGTGGTTGTTGACACTCAGCTTACTTTCTCACCAAGGTCGCAGGAGGCTTCAAATCTATTAGTAACAGGGATCAGTAGTCTCATGTTCCAGTCTCCCTGGCCACACAATACAGAGTGCATGCCCTAAACCATGCAAAAACACCAGACAGACACTTGCACAAGAAGATTAGCTCCATAGAGACCTGAGAAGCTGCCATGCACCACTATCCACTCGGAAGCTTGGTTTAAAGCACAGGAGGAGAGCTGATGAGCTCTTTGGAGAGGACTGTGCTTAACAAGGCAAAGAAAGGGCTACAGCCTTTCTTGCCAAGGCTGGACCATCTAAAATCTGGCCCATGGAACAGACTGGTTGTGACTCCAGTTCAACCCGCATCAGCAGACCATTTCATGCACAGTGCTCTCCTTCCTGTCTCTAGCTTTGGGCAAAGACAACTCGACAATGTGGAAAGATGAAGGAAAAGGAAGTGAGGAAATGAAAAGAAAAGTAGTCTAGTGAACACTCTTGCCTTTCGGCATGGAACAGATTTGTTATCCCTCAATTGTTGGTTCCAGATCTGCTATGGTAGCGTGGTAGCAAGTTCTAGTTCAGAGAGAATAGCACCTTGCTATCATCTCTAAAGAAAAGACTTTGGCAAGGGGACTCCAGCATTGTTCAGCTGAGCTCAGCCTGTGCTCTCAGCAGGACTGTAACAAAACCATTCCAGATGGAGAAGGTATGATGGAAACATGGAACCAGGAGCAGAAGATCCAAATTCAAGCCCATTTCTCGCCCTTCCTAGTGACCTTGATCAAGTAACCTCACTCTCTGAGTTTTAGTTCTCTGCCCTGGCACACAAGGTAAGACCATGTTCACGTTGGTAGGTCCTTAGATTGCTATACCCGTGTAACACTGGTAGCAGAAGGTAGCCTCTTAGACCTCACTGCCTGCTGGAAGGAACATGTGCAGACTCTCCTTAAAAATGATCTCGGTCTAGCTGGAAATCAAACTAATGTTAGAGTAGACAGTGTATCCAATTTCAGGGATACTAATGTGGTCTAAATGGGGCTCAAGGTGTACACATTCTCAGCTTGTGGTCTATGGTGACTATCAATCTCTGGCCCATCCAAGCTCTTCTTTACAGGCACAGACCATGGTTATAAGGTAACTTCAAATTGCTTTCTAGTTTTTTAAAAGCACTACTAGAGGGCAAATTCATCATGTGAAGTTCTTTTCTTATTTCACATAGGCGCATAGTTAGTTACCTACTAACTGATGAAACACACACATGAGAAAGATAACAGCAAATATATTTCCAAAAATAGCAAGCGCAGCTCTCCCACAGTCGTCCACTGATAGCGTGTACCCCTGTGTTATTTTGAAAACTCTGCCATCCAGCCAAAGCCATGCAGAGACACACAGTGTGGGTCCGCCGTCCGCAAGCACACGAACGCAGCAGGAAGTGCTCACTTTCTCCTAACTGCTTCCGCAGCATCTGCAGCTCCTGCTGAGCCTCCGCCAAGGAGACCATGGGCGTCTCACAGCAGCCAGGGAGGGGAGGGCCAGCAGAGCTGAAAGGCAGGAAGCTGGGTGGAGCTGAGGGCAGTGGTGCCTGGGGAAGGCTAACCAGCGTGGGTATGGATTGGAAATGAAGGCCTAGAAACAGAAAGGAAGAAAGGACACAAGTCGTTAGACCGAAAGGGAGAGAAAAGAACGGGTGAAAGATTGAGAAGGTGAAACTATTTCCTGACCAGGTGTCTTCCTGGGGAGTGTCTGTCATTCAATGTGATGATGACTAAGATGGCCAAGGGGGAGCAGAGCTACCCAAGAGGCTGGCTTATCTCACCCGCTCCTTCTTCTCCCCTGCCAGGGCTATCCTGCATTCACATTCTATGCTCATCTGGAAAACAATTGGTTATAAAAAGGTAAGGTAGCATTACCATAGCTCAGGCAGCCATGAGAGCCCCATCCTAGCCATCTGGGCATGGCAGGTCAGGATGGCTCTGTCTGAATGCTCTCAGGAGCCCTGGGGTGCTGTTGCCAGCATGGGCCAGTCCTGGCCTCCGTGACAAGACTCCCCTACACCTAGAACTCCTGAAAGCAACAGGACTCACCCTGAGGAGGACAGGAGTGGACTAGGAGAGTGGGGACGCTGGCATGACTCATGCATGAAATTCAAGGCTGATGGAAACAAACTTGAGAATCCCAAATCACTGTGCTCATTCACCA
This sequence comes from Moschus berezovskii, assembly GCF_049115385.1. Lineage (NCBI taxonomy): Eukaryota > Metazoa > Chordata > Mammalia > Artiodactyla > Moschidae > Moschus > Moschus berezovskii. The sequence goes on from NC_142463.1 coordinate 106,532,855, forward strand.
AAGGAAAAATAAAAGCCTTGGCAAACTGACAGACACAGTGGCATGCAAAAATCTGTCTGAACATTCAAATAGTTTAAGAAAAATGCTTAACATATGTGGATTCTTCCATCCTTGATGCAAACCTACTGAATCATAAACTCTCGTCAGAAAGTTTTTTAAAAGAAAAAACTTCACAGGTGATCATTATGCAGCCCATCCATAGATTTCAGGAAGCCTGGGAAGTTCTGATGTTTGAATCGCTCTCCTTTTCCTAAAAACATTTGAAGGGCATGTAGCCCACGGAGGGAGCAGAACCCAAAACGTCTAGACTTGTGGAGACTGTTCCACACAGAAGACAGTGATCGCATTCTGAAAAACATCCCTTATCCCAGGACGCTGACATGGTATCAGAGCAGTACAAGACCCTGAATTACCAAGTGACACAGCCCAGGCCTCCTTCAGAGAGGCATTCTGACTCTAAAACCTTCGACCTTCTGCTCTTTTTAATCCCAAAGCATTCACAGAGATGTCTACAGTGCTTGGCGAATGGTTTTTCCCCATGATTTCCTGGTTTAGCTGGAAATTTTGGCCCAGAAAATTTGAGCCCAGAAAGAGCTGGACACATTCTTTTCCTTAAGATTTGGGTGACTTGCTCTCAAGAGGGACAAGGATAGCAGAAGAAAAGTGTTCTTCTGTAGGCATCTCTACTGAATGCAACCTTACCACAACCACGCTGAAGGCAGGCAGCCAGCCCGTCTTGTTGGGGGGCAGCAGGTGAGAATAAGCTTTGCCTGTTCTGTGCATTGCTAGTGTGGAGCTGTGATTGGATAATACACCCCCTGGTAACTAACCTGAGGCAGGTAAATGAAATATACAACTCTGTCGGTCCAAGATGTACACCATGTATATCTCAAGGATCACCGACCCATTCATAAAACCATGAAAGATAATGTAATGTGAACAGAATTCCTTCTAAGGATACTGAAGCATCCTCACCTATGAAGGAAATAGCCCCACCAACTACAGAGGCTCCTCTGCAGGGGAAAAGACACAAGAGAGCAGCAGATGGAAATTTCTTTTTGCTCTCTGGCTACAATAATCCTGAGAGAAACATTTTGCCTGTTTGATTTCCAGGGTAAAATGAGAGAAAGAAATGAAGATGATTCTTTTAAAATGATTAGCCAACTACTGGTCAAAATTGGTATGCAGCTCAAAGTCTGATGTGGATTATTTATTTTTCTACGGTAGTTAAAGACTAGTCAGACCCTATTAGTGAATTTGAATGGTCTCTTGATTTTTGTCTAGGATTCAATGTATCTAAGCTCCTAATGATGCTTTTCTTATCCCTGAAGAAAAGTCAAAGCTGAGTGAGAGGAGATGAAGCCCCTGCCCCATTGCCTAGTGCATACCTGGATGGGCCTGGATGGCCTCCTTGGGGGGATTCTGGGGAGTTGGGAAGCTGATGGGGTTGCTGCTGGGTTCGGCCTTAACCCCCTGAGATGAACTGGTTGCTGATGGTTTGGAAGACAGCACAGCAGGATGACTTGAATGATGGATGGAATCTACAAAACCCATGAATGAAAGAACATGTTTGGTATTCTTCAAAGAACTGGAATCTGATCTTACAATGTAACCAGGGCAGAGCCTTGTTGTCAGGGAAAGCACCAAGTGCAAGCACTGTGAGCAGCTTTCATTCCTGACTTGCAGATTGCTCCTTCAGGGAGAAAAGCCACCTGAGAGGCGACAGTGGGGCTCAGAGCCTGAAACCAAGGAAAAGGCACCTCCAAAAATAGCAGGCAAGTGCAGCAGCATATGTGGACACCCAAGGAAACTCGGGGGTTCAGAAGCTGCACCTGGCTGGAGGGATAAGACACCCCATCTTACAGAAGGAGATCAATCAGACAGATTGTGTGCCCGTGAGGCAGTGTGGAAACAGAAGTCCCCATCCTCCTCTCACTCGCCCCACTGTGGTTTGCCTGGTCCAACAGCATCCAGGTGAGAGTGGAGACCCAGTGACAGGGTCAGATTGTAGAATCAGGAGCAAAGCAAAGGTCCTGACCCACTGGGGCCTATGCTCGGCATGGTTCAGCCTGACACATGCCAAGGCGTATCTATAAAGCCTGGATGTAGAAGTCTGCTCTCAGCCTAGAAAAAGGTGGCTCCACTCAGAAAGTGGAGGCTACCTGAGCGACCAGGCGACGCTTTCTTCTCTTCACAGTGTGTGTACTCACTGGTGATGTCCCTGTCAGAGCAGGCTTCCAGCTCGTCAGACAAGAAGGAGGAGCTGCTGGGAGAGCGCTGGGAGTCAGACAAGGCATGACTGCTGCACGGCGTGAGGGAGTGGGCGTCCAGCTTGGCCTGCAGGACTTCAATCACTTTCTCCTTCTCCTGCAGCTCCCTGCTAAGCCTAGTGGGGTGAAGGAGGACAACAGGGGAGGCAGAATCACTGGATGAGCTAGTCCTTATGAGGAAAACTACGTAAGTCAAGGGGACTGTGCCTGCAGAGAACAAATGAAATTACCCATCTCTGGTTTAGGGTGAGAAGTAGGCCGGGTGCAGAGGGAGGGGGAGCAAGCGGTGCCCAGTGCACCGGCCACACGATACGCTGAGGACTCGCAGGGGCTCAGCCAGGCCTCTGAGGCACTGCTGCTCCAAGCATGGTCCCCAGGACAGCTGGAGTCCGAGAACTGCTGGTTCCCGGTCTCCAACAACGTAAGTACAGAAACGGACGGTGAGCACTGAGAAACACAGCAGGGTGGCATTCTCACATCCTCCAAGAGGACGTAAGTAGAATCATCTGGTTGATTAAGGTACAGACCAGGTGTGTGTCTGTGACAGATTAGAGATAAAAGCAAACTCCTTTGTCCTGCACCGCAGATATTTTGAGGAGCACTGAGTGGTCTAAAACACACTCATGACACAAAGGGATTTGAACTAGTAACTGCAAAGGACTCTGAGCCTGAATTTTATTGCACATAATAAGAAAATATGCAATGACTCATTGAAAACTGGTTTCCAAGGCACTGTAGCCGCCCAAGATCTGCAACATTGAGGAATTTTATTAGGAACTGTAACACAATTCTTTTTTTCCCAAGGAAACTGTGTGGCCACTAAACTAGCTGCTAACTCCACTTGGGGGTAAGCCAACTTGGCAAAAAGCGCACCATGTACTTAAACACACAGAGTCGGGGAGCAGAGGAGATCCTTGGGGTGCCAAGGACCCTTGAAATTTGGTAAGTTTACTTTTAGGTCAGACTGACTCTAGGTTACTAAGCCTGGAGAATCATTATACAAATAGAAATCAATAGAATTCTATCAAAAGAGTGTAAAGAATTAGGCTAAAAAGGACAGGAAGATGTTTCATGAACAGATGAATTCATTACAATCAGTATTTTCCATACCCCCTCCGCCCCCACTTCTGTCTTGTGAAGTTGGAGCCCTCTTGATCCCTTAGGCCTTGTTCCCAATTACTTTACCAGATTCTATCTGAATTACCTCAGAGCCAGTGGCTCGAGTCCAGCTTGATCTTTCTCACTTGTATGATCCTCTGAAAACCAAATTCAGAAAGAAACAGTAAGAAATTAAACAGGTCTCACTTTACACATTACAAGTGCACGAGCCTATTCGAGTGCAAAATAGTGACCACTCTGTGTGTGGTCAGGACATGTGGGAGACATCAGGCTGCATCTTTAGAGAACAGACCTCTAGGATCTCCAGCGCTCACCAGGGAGAACTTCCCTGACCTGGCGATCACCATCATGACTGCCTTTGCCCCAAATCAATGCAAAAAAAGTTTAAAAGGCACTTGGCCAGATTCCCTCCATAACATACCAGGCTCCAGGCCTGCCACAGAACGACTCCCAGGTGAGAGCTCTGTGTCCCCTCACAGCTTTCACGGAGAACCTGCCCTTGCTTTAGGGAAGTGACCAACAGCCCTGTCCCACCTCTGCACCTGGGATGTGGGCTGCTTGGCCCCCAAAACTGACCCTGCTGTGCCCCCTTGGGTGCTCTCAGGAAATTCTAAGTAAAAGACTCTAACCATGACCAATATTCCTGGCCTGTGTACTGTGACGTTCAGTGCCCACGTTCAAGTGGGCATGGTGCTGTCCTTTATTTGAATTATATTCACGTGCATTGCCGGGCAATAGGCGAAGAAACAAGAGATGTCAAAAGGTAAGTCATTTGCCCAAAGAAACTGAATGGTAGCATCAGGCTAGAGCTTGTGTCCTGCAGTTCTCGATTCAGGGCTCTTTTTATTGCCATGAAGTCCTCCCATCCCTCCGCCCTTTCTCCCCCAACACTGGATGAACTCCGTCTCCTTTCCCAAAGGGCATGTTCAATAAATGATGACGTTTCTACAGTTGTAATCACGAGCTCTCTGACCCTGTGGTTCCTCCTCTGTGCGGCCCACTGGCCAGTCCTGATCCCATCACGGCCCCCAGGAAAAAGGTAGAAACAGGACTTGGGTTAACAGCTGTGGTGGAGGTGAGGCAGCTACTGGGGGCTAGGCTCTGGGAGTGACTGAGAGGGTCTCGAAGCCACGAGGCCAACTTACTGGTGCTGAGTTTGCTGGTGAGCCGTTCTGTCAGCTGGCTGCCCTGGGCGAGGTGCTCCCGGAAGCTCTGTCCCAGGTAGTAGTCAATGTCGTTGCTCCTTAGGAGGTCCTCGAAAGACTCTACCGTGTCTTTGGAGTGCCGGGTGAGGAGATGACAGATACCTCTCCCTTCCCGTATTTTCTGACGTAGGTAGGATAGTTCTCGGGCCTGGTCCTGAATCAGGGAATCATATTTCCTAATGAATGAAAGAAGAGGAAAGAGTAAGAATGGAAAATTAAGCTATGGGGGCTTCTGTAGAGATTTCTGTCAGAGCGTCTCTAAGAATTCCTCAGTTTATGCTGAATTCTGGCACCAAAACCAAAGGATGTATTTAAGAGTAAATTCTGTTCTGACAAACCTGCATCAAACAACACGGTACACCACCATTCCTCCACTGTTTAGTATGCATTAGTCATGCGCCAAAGTGAAAAATAAGTTCCGTGGGGGTAAACACAGTGCTGTATTTTACTTCCCTTACAGCACCAATATAGTGTAGACTTATAGTTGATAATAAATGCTAAATAGATTTATTGAGTAGATACTCAATAAATACTAAAAATCCACATAAGTCCTTTCATGTCTTCTACTTCAAAGACCATCTATATTACGGCGGACCGTATTTTGCAAAGATGGCCGTTACTCAAGCTCCCGTTCCACATGCTTGGCTACAGTGTGGCTGTGCCCCTCTTTCATCATTAGGTAGCAGTCATTCTCGACCTCCTCAAATCTGTGTGGGCCCTGTTACCACCTTGACCAACACAACACACTGGAGGTGACACTGCGCCAAGTCCAGGAGTCACTCTTAACTCACCTGGCAACTTCTACTTCCTGACTCCTGGAAGCCAGCTACCATGCTGAAGTGAAACTACCCTGAGAACACCATTATGAGAGGCCCAGGCCGGGAGCAAAGGCCCCAGAAGACAGGAAGCCACGTGGAGAAAGAGAGACGCCAGGGAGCACTGTGTCACCAGGCACAAGGATGAAGAAGCCATTCCAGCCAGACGTCTCAGTGACTCCAGCCCCAGCCATCATCTGACGGCGTGAGAGACCCCACATGAGAGCGACCCCTACTAAGCCCAGCCAATCCACATAAATTGCTGTTTGAATCCCCTGCTTTGGGGTGGTTTGTTACTCAGCATAGATAACCTAGATACTGAGATGGACACCTAGTCCAGTGTTTTTCAACACAAAGTATCAAAAACAATAATAATTACACAAATAGGGTTGAGAGCTTTAATATGTGCTAGACATTATTATAAGCACTTGGATTAATTCATTTAAACCTAATAACCACCCTTAGAGATAGGTTTTCTTATTTTCCTCATTTAATAGATAAAGAAACAGGCTCAGGAAGACTAAAGAGGTTTGCACAGCCTGTAAGTACTGGAGCTAGGATTCAAACCCAGGAAGTCTGCCTCCAGTTTGACTACTTATACGTCCTGTCGCTGTGTGAAGACATTCCTAAGAGGAAATCCCAGGGACCTGGTATCTCCCAGCAGGGGTCAGTTGTCCTTTCTTAACACCCAGGACTACCAGTGAAATAGGTCCTTCTCTGCCTGCCCCAATTGGTTCTCTCTTCTACCTGCCTGGGCTTCTCTATTTCACACAGAAACGTAGACATCTTCAATCAAGCAATGATCCACAGAGCACTCTCCTTACCCAGGCCACGAGGCATATCTCAGCTCCTCGGCCAGCTTCTCTTCTGTCCCAGTTTTTGGGAGCTGGGCTTCTAGCTGGGACACCCTCTGGATCAGACTCTCCAGATCCTTTTTAACTTGAAGCCCTGGAGGGTAGAAGGCCCCAGTGCCATCAGACAGCCACCCCTCGTCCTCATCAGTGACACTGTGCGGTGAGGATCCCTCGAGGGCACCAACGGCCTTCAGCTTTCGGGGTCTCTCCAGACTAGATGAATAATCGCTTGTAAGCTGATCACCAAAGAATCGATGCTTTTGAACTGTGGTGTTGGAGAAGACTCTTGAGAGTCCCTTATACTGCAAGGAGATCCAACCAGTCCATTCTAGAGGAGATCAATCCTGGGTGTTCATTGGAGGGAGTGATGCTAAAGCTGAAACTGCAATACTTTGGCCACCTCATGCGATGAGTTGACTCACTGGAAAAGACTGATGCTGGGAAAGGTTGGGGGCGGGAGGAGAAGGGGATGACGGAGAATGAGATGGCTGGATGGCATCACCAACTCTGTGGACATGAGTTTGAGTGAACTCTGGGAGTTGGTGATGGACAGGGAGGCCTGGCGTGCTGCGATTCATGGGGTCGCGGAGAGTCGGACACGACTGAGCGACTGAACTGAACTGAACTGAACTGAGAGGGACCGAACCCGGCTCTTCAGGTTCTGAATGACCTTGTTGGCGTTCTGCAGCTGGGCCTTCAGATCTTTGATGTACTTACGTAGGACAGAGATGTCCTCTGACTTTCCTTATGCCCGGAGCGCCTCCTGCTTCCCTAGTTGGCTTTCCGAGGGCTTCTTCCCAGGGGGGCTGGCCACTGTGGAGCCCAGGTGTCCCTGCCCAGAGCACAGCCCCTCCATCAAGACTGTTTCCCTGAGGCTGTTGTGCTCCTCACACTCTGAGAAAAGACAAAGACATCCTCCTGAGTAAAGCTGGGCATGCTGCTGAGGCCATGCCCTTCAAGGTCTTGAGGACAATAATTACTAGAACAAAAGTTAAAGCAGTACTTGATTCAGCGCTGGCACTGTCCTAGCCTCCAAATGCCATATTTCTTGTCCTCCCAAGAGCCCTGCAAGTCAGGTGTGGTCACCTTCTATTTTACTCAGTGCTTTTCGCCTCAGTTTCAACTTGGTGGATGTCCCTATAGCTACAGTGCTTTTATAACAGAAAAACACTTTTCTTAGATGTACAGTTTGCATATCCACCTGATAGTTCAGTCGGTATCTGTCTGCAATGCAGGAGACCCTGGTTTGATTCCAGGGCGAGGCACAGAAATGATGTATTTCCCAAAGTTACTGAATTTAGCCAGCCATCCCGAGCAAAGCCCATGTGTGCTATTCTTTATTGTGCAGAAGAATCTGTTTCTGTCACCACTGTGTTATCCTCAGATTAAGCTGTCGACTCAGATGGATGGTGAGTCAAGGCGGCCGCTGGCTGATTGCTGGACCCACACCGACCATCCGTCTCCGGGCCGCCCTGGGGGCAGGGGCTGCTGGGGAGGAGAGCAGCGGCGGGCAGGGTGGGGGTTCACTGGAGGGTAGCTGTGCCCGGCAGGGGGCTGTTGAAATTTGTTGCAAGAATGGTTACTTAGAACCAAACGCAGGTTCTAAAATGAAATATTCCTGAAATGCAGCATTATCCACCCCTCTGACTACTGGTGTGGTCGCCTTCTGCCCCCAGAAGGACAGGCTCCGGAGAGCCGTGCATTCTGTCCGTCCTGGGCGGCCAAGGTTTAATGGGATGCGGGACTTTTCTGGTCTGACACTGGGGATCCTGGGCAGGCTGAGTGGTTGATAGCCCTGGACACGCTCAGTCCTGGGTTGGGGGTGACATGCTCGCTGTCGCCCCACCACCAGCTTGATCCCACGTGGGCCCTGAGTCACAATCAGGAATTTAGTTTCCCTAAACTAAAAGTATGGGCTTTAAAGGCTTCCTCTTAGGTGTTCCTAACCTGTTTATTTTTGCCATGAGTGTGATGAGAACGTGTCCTGGAGCCTCTGTCCTGGCCTTGTGGACTGAGAACTTGCTGCTGTCCAGGGTATCCTCTGGACCGTTTGTCAGGCCAGAAAAACCTCCTAAGGTTACAGTTCTGATTTCCTCGTGGTGTTCTCTCCTATCTGTTCAGGTTTCTTGCTCAGAGACCTTCTTTGGGCCCGAGGTGCTTTTACACATGGCTGTGGACAATCCAGGCGGGGTGGATTCTGGAGAAGGTTAGTGAGATATTCTTTTGCATTGGCCGGAAATCATGTTTCCAGTGGTTTCAGATGTAGAAGCAGCTATTTGACGTGCCTCAGCTCTGCTCTGGTGTTCATGTGGCAAAGCCTACTTCTTAGGGAAGCTCCGAGGCCTGGCTGTGCTGGTGTCTGCTCCATTTTGCTGTCTGGATGCCCACTGCTTCCCTGTGGCTCAGCACAGTGGGGTCCTGGCACCGGGCTGCCCGGGGCTGAGCTCGTTTGGAGGGTCACCTGTTGGAAGCCAGGCAGGTTCTCTGCGCGGGGTCAGGCCGATTCTGTCAGCTCTCAGATTGGAGGCTGTCTCTTGGGGTGGAGAGCAAAGTCCACATGGACTCTGGGTTCAGATGGCTGACCTTTCCCATCTCCTATCCCTCCGCCACCGATGGAGGTGCTGCCTGGCTCCAGCCTCAGCCACCTGTGTCCTTTCTGCCTGGTGCACCCCACGCCGTCTCCCTGCTTCTGTCCATGAGCACTGCTGCCCCACGGGGCCCTGTACGCTGGGTTCCCAGGCAGACACAGGGAGCGAGGACTGTGTCCTCCTCCTCCTGCTAGAGGCAGGGGTGCGGAGATGCTCCAGGAGATCCTCTTTCCCACCCAGGCCCCAGAGGAACACGAGCCTGCCTGGCTCCTGTTGGCACCACTTTTAGCCCCAAGGCCCTCCAGGTTTGTTCTGGCAGCTTCTCTAGAAACCTGTGCATCAGCTCTTGGATCTCAGAGTGAATGGGTGGGAGGCTCCAGAGACTCTTGCCTAGGGATCCTCTTCTGATTCAGCCTGATCATAGACCCTGTCTGTTCCCAGGCTCTCCCTGAATCCTTCCCAAGGCCCCACCCTTCTAGAAGCCTCTTCAGCCCCTGAAATGTCTCCTCCCCTTGGGCTCATCACACGTACACTCGGGTTTCTGATTGACTTGTATTGTTCTTGTCTCTTGATGCTGGCATTCTGTCTTGGAAACTCTCCGTGGCCTGGTGTGGGGTTTCCACCTGATGCACGGCCCAGCGAAGGATTCAGGACACAGGTTCCTATGGATAGAACATGCCCCTAAGATTCACATTTTGAAGCCCTGACCCCCACTGTGACTGTATCGGGAGATGGGGACATTAGGGGATTATTTAGAATAAATGAGGTTTGAAGAAGGGGCCTGATCCAAGTAGGATTGGTGGCCTTATATGAAAAGAGAGAGGGTGATCGTACCGGGCAACAGGTGGCTGCCTACAAGCCAGGAAGAGAGCCCTCACCAGAAATCAAATCAGCTGGAACCTTGATCTTGGACTTGCCAGTCTCCAGAACTGTGAGAAAATAAATTTCTGTCTGTTAAGCCACTTAGTATGTGATATTCTGTTATAGCAGCTCAGTCTGACTAATACAAGGTGAGGTGCAGACTAAATAATGTTACTTCAAAAGCACAGAACTCACGAGGGGTTTGTATATGAAGTTGGCATTTGGAGATAAAAATAACTTGGTAATCAGTGTTCAAAAATAGGACTGTTTGCAGGTTTAGCTCTTGGCATCCCCAAAAATGTGTGTATCAGAGTATAAGAAAACAGGATGAACAGAAACCCAAGTCTTATTACCAGGATCCCAGAGGTTTCAGAAAGGAAATCTAGCAGATTTGGTCAAGACACCAGAGGGCCAGTGGACCATGGACAGGCCTGGTGTCATCCTGGTGCCGGGCAGACCCTGCTGGACCGTGGTCAGGACCCCAGGCCCTGAGGGCAGCTGGGAGGTGGGACTGGAGTAAATACTGGATGACTGGGTTTCTTAAGCATGAAGAGGGGTTATCGTACTGGCCTACAGCCTCAGCTTGTTGGTTGGGAGTTTCTGTTTTCTTTTTATTTTTTCTCGGTCCTGGGTCAGTTCGTACTCTGCTCCTGCTGGAACCGAGGAGCAGCACGTGGTCATTCTGTTGGGCTCTCGTGAGGATCCTAAGAACCATGCAGTTTGCTGCTTTTCATGCTAAGGTGTCTTGAGGATTTTTGGAGGACTCTGTAGAGTTGGGGACTAAGCAGGGCACTTCTCCCTGGAAGCCTGCCAGCCTACACTTGCACCAGACTGGCCCACGTTAAAACTGTGGCCATCAGTGAGGGGATGTAGTAAATAAAGGTGGGAGACTTAGATTTACTTCTGCCCAGGTTGCCAGTTTGCCAGAAGCCACAGTGTGTGTTGTGGTTCTGCAGAACGTCTCAAAAGTGTGGGTATTTTTATGATTGTTGCAAGGAACGCTGAAGTTGTGAACTTTCACCATTTCTGAGCTTCGACCCTTTGTGTCTTCAGAGGGTGACCAGCTCTCTTCTCCCAGGCCCGTTCAGGGCCCAGCGGTGGCTGGGAAAGACTGCTGTGTTCCGCAGGGAGGGGCTGGGGTCTGGGGCGGGGCTGTGTGCTCTGCTCAGTGCCCTACTGTTAACACCTGAAACGTGGGTTGGATCCTCAGTTACCTTTTATTTATCAGCGCACCTGTGCTTGTCATTTAATTTCATACTGAGAGTCTAAGCATATGATTAACCTTGAGGCTCCTCTTGTAATTACTAGTGATTGATTCTGTTTAACCTTGAAATCAATAAGAGGAGCCTCGTGGTGTGGCGTGCAGTCCGTAAACGGGGTTCTGTAACAGTAGCATTACCGGTTTGTCCCCAGAGCAGATTGGATGGAGCTCCACATGGGACCCGTTTTATATCCTTGCTCTCGTGTCCTATTCCTTACGGGACTTGCGTTGCTACCCCAAGTGCCACCAGCGTGCCCTGGCCCCAGCCGGCAGGGCGGGACGTGCAGCCATCGGTCTGGGAGTGCCGAAAGGTGAAAACACTTCAGGCTGTTCAAAGTATATCTTATATATCTTACAAGTGCGCGTTGGGCCTTCGGGATGTTATATCGAAAAGCCCAATTGTACAGTTACCATGGGAACCCTATTAGAATAGATTGCTTGATTTTGGGGGGACGGCGATCTTGCATCTTGACCAGAAATCTAATGAGTTTTAACTGTTTTCACATTCCTATGCTGACTTGCTCCACCAAAGCATTATTTCTTCACCCTCCTCCTTGTTTCCAGCTTTAAGCTGAAATAGGAAAAAAGTTCTCTGGTGGTGGTTTAGGAGGAAGTCTCCTAGAGAGACGTGACAGGTTTGTATGGCAAAGTTCGTGCGGGTGATGGTGGCGGCGGGGCAGACAGGCATTTTCTTTTGATGACTCGGGTGCGCTCCTGTCCCTCCCTTGTGCCCTGGGCGTCAGGTGTGGAAAGAGGTGTGCACCTCTGTTTGGTCCCGTGTTTGCAGGCGGGCGATTGGCTTCTGAAAGGCCCTGGGTTTACCGGATGGAGAGCGCAGGTGGGTGGGCAGGGCGAGATCATAGGACCCTTCCCTCCACACCTATATTCCTGTCCCTGTCTGGGCTCAGCAACTGTGCACTCCTAAAACTTCCTAGAGACTCCAGAGTCATACATCAGTACAGTGCTGAAAAGGTTTTAAATATTTACTATTGCATTTAAGCAACACTAAACATTTTTGTTGCTCAAGTGTTGTATTTAATATATTCTTGCTGCTTTTCTGTCTCCCTGTTCTATAAGTTACAGGAAAGGAGTGTTGAAATCACCAACTCTTGCTAGAGATGTGTCTGTTTCCTATTGTGTTCTCTGTTCTTGCTTTATCTGTTTCAAAGTCTTTTATTCGGTGCATGCATATTTAGAATTTTTACGTCCTTTTGGTGAATTAACCCTTTTGCTCTTAATGGCCTTTAGTCTTAGCAATTTCCTTGTTTTGAAATTATGTGTTTGATATTCAGATAGCCACTCCAGCTTTCTTTCCATTACTGTTTCTGTGGTGAATGTTTTCCCGTTCCTTCACATTTTATCTTTACATTTAACACATGTTTCTTATAGACAGCTTGCTAATCGTAAGGTCTTTTTAAAACTGAAGTACTCAGACTACTAACATGTTACGTAATTACCAGTGTGGTTGGGTTCAAGGGCACCACCTTGATATTTGTTTTCTCCTTGTTCTGTTTGTTCCTTCACTCTTCTCCCTCCGTTTTCCTGCCTTTATTCAGACTATTTGAATATATTTTTTAAATGATTTCAATTTACCATGTATCTACATTGGCTCTTATTGGCTCTATGGTGTATAATGGTCATAATGAGCTCATCATAGTCTGCATTCCCATTGTATTATTCATCGTCATGTACAGTGTAAGAACCTTCCATGAGTATATTTCAATTTCTCTCATCCTATTTTTTGGGGTATTATATTTAGTTGGAATGTTTTATTTCTACATATGTTATAAACTCCAAAATATACTTTTATTGTTTTTGTTTTAGGCAGTCCGTTGTCTTTTAAAGAGATTAAAATTGGAAAGACACTTTTATATTTATTTGCATATTTACTATTTGCATGCCCTTCACTCTTGGGAAATATGAATTTCCATCTGGTAGTCCTTTTTTATGCTTATGGAACTTGCACCAATGTGTCTCAGATAAAGGTCTGCGGAGAAGCCAATGGCAAGCCACTCCAGTGCTCTTGCCTAGAAAATCCCATGGATGGAGGAGCCTGGTAGGCTGCAGTCCGTGGGTTCGCTAAGGGTCGGACACAACTGAGTGACTTCACTTTCACTTTTCACTTTCACACATTGGAGAAGGAAATGGCAACCCACTCCAGGGTTCTTGCCTGGAGAATACCAGGGAAGGGGGAGCCTGGTGGGCTTCCATCTATGGGGTCACACAGAGTCGGACACGACTGAAGTGACTTAGCAGCAGCAGCAGTATATGAATTGGCTTACCTTTGTTTTTTGAATAAGGCTTTATTTTCACTTTCATTCTTGAAAGATACTTTGCCTCTCACAGAGTCTAGATTGACCCTTTCCCTGTTTTCACACTTTAAGTATGTTCCATTGTATCCTGCTTTGCATAGTGTCTGATGATCAGTTTGCTGTCCCTCTTAATTTTGTGCCTCTGTGTGAAATTGTCTTTTCCCACCTCTTCTGACTGTTTCTCAGGTTTTCTTCTTTAACACTTCTTTTCAGCAATTTGTTTATGATTTGTCTTGGTTTAGTTCTTTATGTTTTCGTCTGCTTTGGTTTCATTGAGTTTCTTGCAATAGTGTGTATAGGTGTTAATCAAATATGAAGGAATAGTAATTGTTTCTTCAAATAATTTTCTGCCTTTTTCTAGGACTCCCAACTGCATGTGTGTTAGACTGCTTAATGTTGTCCCACGTCTTCCTGTGGTCTTTTTCTCTCTTCCTGGATAGTTTAAAAAATGTTGTGTGTTCATTTTCACTCACTTCCCCCCTTCTCTTGTATCTACTTTGTTTGTCACATCAGATTTTTCAGTTGAGATAGTCTATTTTCCATCTGCACTCCATTTGGGTCTCTCTTACAACTTCTATGTTTTTCATCATGTTTCTGTTTTCTTCTCTCTTCTTGAACATATGAGACATATTCATAGTAGCTGTTTTAACCCGGGCAGGCTAGCTTCAGTGTCTGGGACCTTTAGTGCATGGATTTCATGACAGCATTTTGGCTGACAGAAGACTTCTCTGTTTGTTTTCTGATTCTTTGCTGTATTTAGATCATTGTGTTTGCCAGAGGACCATGTGCTAGTAACAAAAATTGAATATGGCAGGAAACCTAGACTAAGGAGAGCTTGAAGTGAAAGTGAAGTCGCTCAGTCCTGTCTGACTCTGTGACCCCACAGACTGTAGCCCGCCAGGCTCCTCTGTCCATGGAATTCTCCAGGCAAGAATACTGGAGTGGGTAGCCATTCCCTTCTCCAGGGGATCTTCCCGACCCAGGGATCAAACCCATGTCTCCTGCATTGCAGGCAGACTCTTTGCCATCTGAACCATCAGAGAAACCCAAGGGTAGCTTTTGCAGGTCCAAATGAATCTGAAATAGAGCCTACAGATGGCCGTGATGAAAAGGGAAGAGGGTGTGATTAGTGACTGTCACCATCCAGGAGAGAGAGACCTTTTCCTGTGGAGGAGTTTGTCTAGGAATTTTAGAATAAGGGATGGTAAGAGATTTAATGTTTGGCTTAAAAAAAATGCAGGAATGGTTTGGTTTGATTTTGTTTTGTTGTGAGTCCTTGGTGGAAGCCAAGCGTATCACATTGTTGCTCGGGGAACTCAGAAGGATGGTCCAGGTGGATCGCACTGCTGGCCCTCCTTGACGCAGGGTCAGGGCACAGGGAGAGGCCTGACTGCAGGGGGTGTCTCAGGGTGGGTCTATGTCACCCGGAGTTCTGTGGAAGCAGAGGGCAGCCGCAGGGTGGCCGCTGGAGCCGTCCCACATGGTCTTGGTCAGCTCTGACTTCTACTGGACGTGAGAGGCGCTGGGGGATAGTGGAGTGCCCCAGGTCAGGGCTGCAGATATGGCTGTTCCTCGTCTGATCTCTGTGCCCACTTGTCTCTGTTGAGAATGGCCCGGCCCCAGCAGCCCTGGCCCCTGTGGCTCTTGCTCCTCCCAGTGGCCCTACCTTCTGGGCTCTGGTGTTGCCTCATCTTCCCAGCATCCCCCGGGATGAAAGGTGGGAGCAGCCAAGTCCTGAGGGGGCTCACCCTCTCCTGCTGGCCTCGCGATGCTCCTGTTCCTTGTGTGTCAGCCTGCTTCCTGTGTTTAAAGGGTCTGGGGGGTTTCCTGCTTATGTTAGGTAGATCCAGGTCAAGGCTGGGAGTGACATGGGTGAGTGACACATAAGTATTTGGAGATGTTGGTAGAAACAAGTTGAGCTTCTGTTAAGAAATTTAAAGCATGTTATTTGGGGTTTTACTCCCAAGGAGGGATTCCCAGGTGGCTCAGTGGTAAAGAATCTGCTCGCCAATGCAGGAGACCTGGGTTCAAGCTCTGGATCAGGAAGATCCCCTGGAAAAGGAAATGGCAATCTACTCCAGTATTCTCCATGGGAAATCCCACAGATAGAGGAGTCTAGTGGGCTATTGTCTGTGGAGTTGCAAAGATTCGGACGTGATTTAGTGACTAAACCACCACCACCTCTAAAGCCAGCTCCATATGGAAAGGACAGAATTGGGAAGTCAGAGAAAATTAAGGGCATTTTCAGTTCTTGTCACCGCTGTGATTTTAAATGTGTGGCGTCAACAGAAAGGTAGTTTGCTGAGGGCTCTGACATTGGTGTTTCATGCTGTCTAAGAGGAGACCAGACCGTGGAAGAGTGCATTTCTCCCAGCTGAATGTACAGCCTGCAGCCTGGACCTTCGTCGCTGATGTTTAACAGAGCTGAAGACCACATTACCCGCCGTGTTGCCATCTGTCCGGCCATGCAGAGAGCTCTGCACATGAGAGCTGAACTGCTGTCTGGGGGCGCTGTGAGCCGCTCTGCACGTGGCGCAATGGGCTGGGCTGTCTCCGCTGGGCTTGTCTCCCTGCCCTGTGCACACCTGGGAAGGTCAGCAAACGCGAGCACGTCCCTGCGCTGTGCGCCTGGACCCAGCACGGCGCTGTCAATCAGCTGCGCTCCCGCATAAACTAGATGCTGGCAGAGCGTGCCCGTGTTCACAGAAGAGTGTGCCGACGTGGGGGTTGCGTCGGGGGTATGCCCACACCCGCATGGGTGTCACACGAGCATACGGAGCGCGTGGCCGTTACTGCGCTGATGCTGCCTGGGGCGTCCCCCGCTGGCCAGTGCGAGATTCTGGGTCCCGGGGGACGCAGAGTTCACGCGAGATGTGGAGTTCCCACGGGACTCAGGTTCCCGTGAGAATTGGGGTTCTCACGAGACCTGGGGTTCCCGCGAGACTCAGGGTTCCGGGCGTTGTGGACTCCACTGCTCTCTCCGAGGTGAGTGCCTGGAACCTGGAGGGGTGCCTTCTAGTTTCAACAGGTGGGAGAGGCCAGTCAGACTTGAGCGCAAGGAGCTGTGGAGGGGGCATCAGGCGGCAGGGTCCGCTGTGCGCGTGCGCATTCCCCGGGGCGGCTGCGGTCAGCAGCGGGGTGTCCCCGCAACAATGCGCGGGGAGGCCAGCTCCTGTGCGGCCCACAGCCCCGGGGGGCCTCCCCACCGTGGCCGTTGCTCCCACCTCAGGAGCCCCCGGGGGTGTCGTGCCGCTTCCGGAGCGGCGAGCGGACCTGGGGCCGGGATTGAGCTGCCGCTCAGGGTCACCCACAGCCTCCCTCCCCCTTCTTGGGGCCTGGGCCCTGGCGCAGGAGCCGAGCCGGCCAGACTCTTTTAGGAGGCCTGTGACCCCGAGGACCAGGCGGCAGGCTCGGCCGGGCGGAGGAGACCTGCGGTGTGTGTGCTGCCCTGCTGGCGCGTGGTGTCCGCCCAGCGCTGGCGCCCAGCGGAGCCCAGAGGCTCCGGGCCCGTTAGAGCAGAGGAGCTGGAAGGAGGGGTCGTCCTGCAGAATTAAGACTTCCTGGCTGCTTTTCCAAATCCTGCTCTGGTGGCTGTGGATGCAGAGTTCTCATCTTGCCTCTGACTCTTTGGACTCCTCGCGGGAGGTCTGGGCCTCCTTACTCTTTGTAACCTGCTTTCTCTGATCATTGGTGCATCTGGCCTTCTGGCCCCTGGTACATTGGTTGTTAAAGAATAGCTCTTCCTTCACCAAATACTCAGACGTTCTCTGAATTGCCAGAAGAGGGGTAAGCAGCATAACCTGCTCAAACTAACGCCTTGGAATGGAGCTTCTCCCATCTTTCTCCCAAAGTCCCCTGAGAGGAGGGGGCCTGGGGGCAGTGGCTGGTGCTTCCTGGGTCTGGGAACCCAGCAAGTGGGAAACGTCTTTGAAGTCTCCTTTTTCACTTTAATAAAAATGTGGTTTTCGTGTATCATTCTCATTTTGGTGTTAAGTTTTTCTTCCCTGAAATGAATCAGCTAGGCATGTGTACAGTGTTTCACTTGTAGTTTCGTGTGCGTAGGCTCCCCTGTGTACCCTGAGAGTGTGTGCACTCAGCTGTGAGCATGCTGTGACCCCAGCCTCTGACTTCACTGCAAGTCTGTGTATATTTGAGTCTGGTCTGCAGTGCTTTGGTTAGTCAGAAAGCTTTGTAGGGAACATTTTTAATGTCGTCACTAATGCACTTCTAAAAAGACCTTTATTGGTCTCACTGTAGATTGTTCTGGTATCATGTACCAATTTTTGGCAAGATGCAGAGGTATTTTAGCTAAACTGTTAGAATGGATATGTGTGCAGTAGTTGTCACTTTGGTATTGTACCTGGAAATAGTTTTCAAGAATGCTTGAAGCTCCAAGAAATTTTGGAGTAGTTTTTTAAGCTGCACATGTGTTAGTTTTATGCACTTTCTCTGTGGTCTGTTTCTTTTACTCACACACACACGAGTTTGTATTCCAACTGCTCCCTAATTCCTGTGTTTTTGCACAAATTCGCAACAGCCTTTGAGCTACAGAACAGAAAAGCAGTTACCTTCCTGCGTGACGTATACCTTAGTTTGCTAACGAGAACAAAAATGAAAACTTTAGAAAGGAAAACTGAGTTTTAAGTATAGTTTTAAAATGTAGATGGTGCCTCTTTTTTTTTTTCCCTAGAAATGGTGGTTTTAAAGACCAGTAAACAAATTTCCTAAACGTTGCTCTAACACGGCAGCTCTGACAGGCAGGCATTTTCTCAGCTGTTTTTATAACATGCTGCTTGTAGCGGGTTGTTTAGATGACTGGTGAACGCTTATTTAACAAGACGCACGTGTATGTGATGCTGCAGAGCTGAGCTCCGCCCTGGTCCTGACTCCCCAACCCTTCTTGTGACGAGTATTCTTCAAGACCAAAGTGTGTTTAATCAGGACGGTGCTCTGCCGTGCAGGGCCGGCTCCAGTGATGAGAATGAAAAAAAAGCACGGATCGCATGTTCTAAAAGTCTGTATAAACTGGGAGCAGGAAGAGCACAGTATTTATGGGATCCCCCACACCAGCAGGTTTCATTTGAAAGCCTAGCCATGTCTCTAATGCAGAACCTTACATGTCAGGGCCATAGCAGAAGGCTTTGGGGTGATTATTATTTTTTTTTACTTACGAAGATAAACTTTATTTTGTAGAGCAGTTTTAGGTTCACAGCAAGGTTGTGCAAAAGGTACAGGGAGCTCCTATGTGCCCCCATCCCCTCCCCACCGTCACTCTCCACACACACACACTCATACATTTGTCCGTTGTTTATGTCAGGGTTTACTCTTGGTCTTGTGCTCTCCACGGGTTTTGACAGCTGTGTTCAGTATGATGTCCAGCTTCCACCACCACCACAGCCTCCAGAATGGCTTGCCCACCCCGAAGATCTTCTGTGTTCTACTGTTCCTCCCTCTCTTCCCCCTACCCTGCAACCACTGTTTTTTTATTTTTATTTTTTTTTACTATCTCCACATAATTGGAATCACAGAGTACATAGTCTTTTCAGAAGCCTTTTCAGTCTTCTTTCACATAGTAATATTCATTTAAGTTTCTTCCGTGTGTCTTCACGGCTTGGTGCCACATTTCTTTTTAGCAGTGACTAATAGTCCGTTGTCTTGTGTAGCACTTCGGCCGCTCACTAAGCGAAGAACGTGTTGATTGCTTCCTAGTTTTAGCATTGTGAATAAAGTGGCCATAAACATCCATTTGCAGGCTTTTGTATAGACGTGAAGTGATGTTTTTGCGCAGCTTTTGGATCTGTTCTAAATTTGATATACCAGGTAGCAGTGCCAGTATTTTGTTTGGTAAAATCATTTCAACCAAAGTGAAGCCTTCTTCTTGGTTGTTAGGGCATAATTGACTGAGCCGTATTTTGACTCTTTTGGTGGAAAGTGACCTGGTGAAATTCCACGATGGAGACCCCGGCCTGGTGGCACTGTGAGCTGGGTCTTAGCCACTGGCCTGGGTTTTTCCCTGGCGTTTTCCTTCTTGACTCACACACCTGGTGGGGACCAGTCCTGTCTGCTTTCTTCTCTACCCTCTTTGGCCAGGTTTATTAAGAGGTGATCGGTAGGAGTATTTTCTCTTCTAGGGGTTTGACACGTGTGTTTTTCCTAGTTAGAATAACCCCTCACACCTGATTGTTAGGTGGGCTGATCTTGAGTAGCAAGGACAAAGGTGCCACTTGTTCAGAACTGAGATTTTGAGCTTGCCATTTTATTCCTGTTAGGAACAACCTGCCCTTTGTCGATCCTTGGCATGATTTGTGGTTGGCCCCCACGCTCTGTGCAGGCCGGTGGAGCTGGTTCTGAGAGTTCTGAGGCAGCCACCTGCGTGCTGTGAGCCGAGCCCCGGGTGGTGTCCGGGGCCAATGCTGTGTTGCCAGGTGTGTGCTGCTGCAGATCACCAGGGAGCACGGCGGCTTCAGGCCGAGCTTCGGAGTCCTCGTGGTCCCTCAGAGGTGGAGGAGCTGGAGTGTGTGGCTGTTACTCGGTCCAGAGGCAGCCCTTCCAGCTCAGGAAGCTGGCTGGCTGCCCTTTCCCTGCATTCCAGGCCAGTGGCCTCTGAAGTGCAGCCAGTCTGGGCTGTGCTCAAGAACCTGGCATGACTTGGTGACATGCAAGGCCCTTCTCCCAGAGGAGCGAGGGGCCTGAGCTTGCTCATCCTCGCAAGTGGGGGAATCCCTCGTGCCCCTGCGCCCTGAGTCACCTTCATTGTCCTGCCCTGGCTTGCCTTGCACACCTGGATGTGTCTCTCCAACCTTTCCTTGGAGTAAGGGTGAAAGTTGGATGTGTCCCGAGCAGGACCGTCGTCCTTTCCAAATGCAGGAGTACCTGGCCCACCCCATTCATGGCTTTTCCCATCTTCTCCAGCTGGGCCCACAGACTAGCCCAGGGAGGCTGGTGAAAACCGTGTTACTAGTCCTGTGTTATCGTTGAGCAGGTTGAGGCCTGGGAGAGGAGTGGACTCTGCCGCTCGCCCTTTCTCTTGGTGGGCTTCTGCCAGTCTTGCTTTCTGTGGCAGTGGTGGTCCGTGTCCTTGAGGGGGGCAACACTGACAAAGCCCTCCTGGCAGCTGTCCTTCTTCCTGGACACTCAACACAGGTGCCCACGGGCCTGGGCCCCGTGCCAGCTCTGAGCTCCTGCTTGGGCCTTGAGTCCCGGGACACGTGCGGGGGAGCCCAGGCAGTAGGGCACCGACAGTGGCTGCAGCATCCTG
Organism: Moschus berezovskii; assembly: GCF_049115385.1. Lineage (NCBI taxonomy): Eukaryota > Metazoa > Chordata > Mammalia > Artiodactyla > Moschidae > Moschus > Moschus berezovskii. The sequence goes on from NC_142463.1 coordinate 106,553,398, forward strand.
TTCCCAGGGGGCGGCGGGGCCTGCCACGTGCCTGCAGTCCCCGGGCGCTCCCGCAGGTGTATCCTGAGGCTTGGACTGTCTGTGGTTGGACGGTGGCCAGTCTTGTTTCCTACAGTTTTTTGAGCTTCTTCCCTGAACGTCTGTGAGTCTTTCAGTAAGTTGCTTTTGTGCTTAAATTAGCCAGTACAGGTTTCTCATGCCTGTAAGCAGGAGTCCTGCCTGCAGAACAGCCTGACGGAGGCCAGTGCTTCTGAGCGAGACTGGGCAGGCGGCAGGGGGCAGGGAACAATTGGCAAGTCCTTACTTGGTAGAGAAGCAAAGCTGCTTTCTTCTTATCCCGCTAACGCGCCCTTGAGCCTTGGGAGTGATGCTGGCGCCCTGTGGGGCTTGGGGAACGCCACTTGACCTCTTCAAGGCATGGCTCCTTTTTCTGTCCTGGGCTCTTGGGAGGCAGAGGAGGCAATCAGCGTGGCCTTACATAGGGAAAGAACAGTTGGCCAGGTGGCGGTGGTCAGGCTCTCTCTCGCCCAGTGGCCGGTGGCTCCTGCCCCACGTTTTGTGAGCACGTGGTTATGTAACAGCTGAGGTCACTTTCAGCCCTGCGCACGCTCAGCACCCTGTGTAAGCACCACCCAAGATGCTCTCGCGGCTGGGTTATGGCTGTGGCTGCTGGGCGGCCTCGAGAAGAGAGGCTCCAGCGTGTCTGCTCCCGCTGCGTCTGCTGGGGTGGCCTCGAGGGGAGAGGCTCCTGCATGTCTGCTGCCGCTGTGGCCGCTGTGCCAGTCTGCAGAGAGTAACCATGTCTGCGGCTCCTGCGGCTCTTCAAGTTTTCTTCCAGCTTCCCTGCTCTCGCCTGGCCTACCCCGCGTTCAGCAAACAGTGAGATACAGGAAGACACATTGGGAGCAGGTGGGAGCACAGAGAAGGGAGGAGACCTTGGGGCGAGAGTGGTGGAGTTGTGTTGAGTTTCACGTAAAGCAGACAGCAGGCAGCGTGGTGCAGACTGGACGGCCAGGGAGCGGGCAGTCTCTGGTGTCCACGCCTGGAGACTGGAGCCCTCAATGCGTGTGAGGAGTGCCTGTGGCTTAAGGCTGCAGGACAGCCAGTTGACTCGGCCCCTGGGGCGTGAAGGCAGCCATGGCCAGCAGCCTGTAAGTGGCGAGCATGGGTGTATCCCAGGAAAGCTTTATTTAGGTGCTGGGCAGGGTTTGGCCCATGACCTGCAGTTTGCTGGCCCTGCTGTGGCCCCTTCACGTCATTAGTGTTTTAGCTGAAGGGTGGTTGGTGTGGGAAGATCCCAAGTGTAATGAAGGCCGGGAGCCCTTCCTCAGGGAGGTGAGAGTTGGTGGGGGAGTCCTGGAGGATGCGGTGGAAATGAAAGAGCTGACAGAGATGAGTGCCTGTGGAGGTGCAGAATGCGTCGTCCAGGGTAAATCCGGGTTTGGGTGAGGGTAGGGTGCTGTGTACAGAATTTGTGCAAGGTTACAGTTTTGGTCAAGTTCATTTGGAGTGTTTGCCGGACACAGAGGTTGAGAGAGCAGGTAAGCAGGTGAGCTCAGAGGGAGGCCTTGCCCTGGGGTTCTGTGTACCCTAGGCCGCTGTGGCTGAGGTTGGAGCTGTGGAGAGAGGCATGTTAGTGGAGGCAGGGCAGGAGTCCCTGCGGGGAAGAAGCGGCCCCGCACCCCTCCGGGCTAGGTGGGCTTCCCTCAGCCCTCATCTCTGGAGTCGAGAGAGTTTTTTGGTTTTTGTTTTTCTTTTTAAACACAGTTGGCCTGGACCTTGGTTCTGGCTTCTCACTGCTCTTAGTACAGCTTTTCTTTCTTGTAAACCTTTGCTGAGTTGACCACAATTAACATCCATCAAAATTCACATGGATGATACATCCTAGGATAGCTTTGAACACTTTGTACCTAAATTTGTGTGCTTTCCAGAGCGAAAGATTTGTGTTCCAGCTTGCATCTACCTGGCCAGCCATCTGTTAGCACAGGGGCCATTGTGTTAAGAGTGGAGTTGAATTGCACTGTTTCTATAAATTTACTCCATAATGCTCTGTTGTTAAATGTACTTTATTCAAAATATCAAATGGTTTGTTTTCAGTTGTCATTGAAAAATTTGTTGGTAATTGTTGTTTTAAATAGTTTTAGGGACTATTTAAGAGCTTTAATTTCATTTTTGACTATGCATTGGTTAGAGATAAATGAGAAGAAAGGGAGATAGTAATTTAAGGAAGTGAAAGGAGAATGTACTGCTGTTCTGTGTAATTACAGGAATTTTCTGTCTCCAAAGTAACTGTTATAAAAATGACACATTATGATTAAATTCAAAAAATGGGGAAAAAATCTTCAGAAGATGTTTTATGTCTTATGTGACTGGGGCTTCTGTTATGCTTTAGAAGTGACCAAACTCTTTCGCATAGGCTTAACTGTAGTGATTGTTCTCTTTAGGTCCTTGGGAGAATGGATGAGACCTGTGAAATGAAATACAAAGTGATGGACAGCCCTCTGGGGAAGGTGGAGATCTCTGGTTGTGAGCAGGGTCTGCATGGGATAAAGCTGCATGGCGGGAAGACCCCAGACACTGGGTGAGTGAACGTCCTGTGTGACAGCCACTACCTGGTGTGTTTAGAGCAACAGTGAGAACATGGTTATTGCTTGTTCGCCGCTGATCACAGGGTAACACGAGCCACACGCTGCAAATCACAGAAACCAGCATCTAGCTGGAAAGGGTAGGGCCATGATTGTTCATTTTCAGCCCCTGTGCTTGTTGCCCAGGAACCTTCCACTTCTGAGTAACCATAACAGCATAACTTGTAATCAGGAGCCCAAGACGTATTAATGTATATGCTTACAGAGGTACCCTGGGCTGTGGGGATCCCTCTGGAAATTTGGTGACAGGGAGCTGCTTGCCGAGTCTTGATTTTTAAATCGGGACCAGTCTTCACTGTTCATCAGCTTGCCAGGTGAGTTTTACTCTAGAATCCTGGAATCGCTTAATCGGGAGCCCCACTGGGCCTCCTGGAAATAGTGTCTGACGTTGGCGTGTGTGTGGCTGAGGGGAAGGGTGGGAAATCCCCTTTTCAGAGGCAGTTTACCATGTTACTGTTTCTAATGGAACTCACTTCTCCCTTTTTTTGAAGGATCTCTGGTATTTTCTCTAATTGTAAAAACATAAAGCACTTTTTAATGTTTTCTTCTGAAATGTAACGTTCCATTTCCTTCATTCCCTGAGTGTGAATAGCAGTTGTATTAAAATTGCAGTTCTTGTTATTTCTGACAGAAGAGGGGGGAAAACCACCCACTCCTCTGCGCTGTGTTTGTCTTAACTGGCTGATAAACACAGTGCCAGGAACGTTAGTTAAAGAAAATACATAAGAAACATAAAAATTGATTTGAATGGACCCCTGTCAGAGAAGGCCATAATGAGCACAAGTGCAGTAAAAAAGATCAGTTTTCGCCGCCTCTGTCCAGATCTTTCCTGTAGAGCTGCATGTTACAAGCAATAGTCTTTTTTTAAGACTAAAAATAAGCAAAGCTTTGAACTATATGAATACACTCTTCTCTATTTCTATGAGAACCATCTGGCTGTAGTGCTCAGAAAATCACAGGCACCAAATACTTTGTAGAGAAAATGTCATTTTGTCTTTTAGTGTGTTCAGTTGCATAGTAAATCACAGAAGTTATGTGTTGAGTTCTTTTTTTTTTTAAAGACACAGTGAATTTGGGGGAGATAAGGTAGGAGGAAAAGCCCCTCTTCAAGTGCCCTAAGTGCCCATTCTGAAGTGTGAGAGCAAGGGGAGGACACAGCTTAGCTCTGCTTCTGCCCTCTGTGCTTGCTGCATCGAGTCAGGATTAGGCTGGGCTGCAGAAAGCAAGCTCCTCCAGAAGGGCTTAGTGAGATGTGGCCCATTTCTCGGGGGAGAAGCACGGGAGGTGGGCAGTCACCTGGGTCTGCTGGAGGCTGGTCCCTGGAGTCCAGCCCCCAGCTTTCCCCTGCGCATCTGCAGGCTGGGCTCTGGGTGCGAGGTGCCAAGCCCGCTCCCGAGCAGAGGGGGGAGAGGAGGGCAGGCCCTCCTGTTTCAGAGCAGCCTTGGCTCCTGCCTTACCTTACTGGCCACACCAGGCTGGAGCATGGAGGTGCTTGGGTGCTGGCTGAAGTTAAGGCTTCTGCATGGAGGCGATTGGTGTGTGTGTGTGTGTGGGGGGGCAAACCAGGTGTCTGTTACATGTGGTTAATTTTGAGGGAGGGAGAGTTCAGAATTAGAATAGCATAAAGATTATCTCTGTGAATCCTCAGAATTAACACTTATTTACAAAACCAAGGCAAAAATTGCATAATACTGTAAAATCCATAGATTTTTAAGTCATAAAATGCATTGCGTTTTTGCAGATATGTAAAGCCGTGCAACCCCCAACCCAAAGCAAGATATAAAACACTCCAGAAAGTTCCCTCCTGCCCGCTTTCAGTCAGCCCCTCCCATTGGTATCCAGTGTTCTGATTTCTGTCATGTTGGGTTAGTTTTGCCAGGTCTTGAAATTTACATGCATGGGGCCGTACAGTATATACTGTGTTTGCATTTGATTCAGTGACATTGTCAGAGTTCACCCATGTGCTCTGTGCGTCGGTAAGTAGTTCACTCTTTTTTAAGAAGAAGTAGTTGTTGTATGAATATTACAGAGCTTGTTTATTCATTCTTGTGTTGCTGGACAGCTGAATTGTTCAGTTTGGGGCTACTGTGAATAAAACTGCTAAGAGTATTCTTGTTGAAGCCTCTTTACGGACAGATGTTTTCATTTCTCTTGAGTGGATTCCTAGGTGTGAATTGCATGGTTGGATCGCATGACAAATGGATGTGTAGCCTTTTAAGAAGTTGCCAGCACTTTCCCCAGTCTCCCGTTTTTGCGTTTTTACCAGGAGTGCAGGCGAGTTTGTGCTGTTGTGCCCTCATGCTTGGTGATGACAGTTCTTAGAGTTCAGTCATCCTGGTGAGTATGAGGTATTCTCTTTGTGGTGACCTGCCCTGTCCTGTTGACTGATCTTTGAATACTTACTGTTTCCGGCAAGTATTCATTGTGAGGCAGGTCTCTTGTGTGTTTTTAATTGGTGTTTTCGATTTGTAGTTCTGTTTACAATTTGGTGATCAGATATTTGTACTGATCATTTTCTCACTTTTGAGGACTTACGTTTTTATTTTTCTAATAATGTCTTTAATGAATAGAAGTTTTTAATTTTGAGGAAGAGCGACTATTTTTTCCTTTCTGTTTAGCATATTTTGTGTCTCTAAGAAATATTTGCCTACTCTGATTTCACATTCTCAATTCTTTGAAAAACATAATTTTAGCTTTTCCTGTTTAGATAGGTATTCCATCATCTCAAATTAACTTGTGAGGGTCTCAGTTTTTTCCAAGTTACTTAGTTGTGTCAGCATCATTTGCTGAGGGAGGGGAGTGGGGAACCATTTCCTTTCTCCAGGGAATTGCCTGGGTGCTTTTGTTGAAAATCAGTCGCGTGGCCGTGCATGTGTGGGTCTGTGTGTCTGGACAGCGTTTTGTTCAGCTGGTCTTTTCATCTGTTCTGTGCCAGTGCTGCAGTGACTTGATGCAGCTTTGTGATAAGTCTTTGAGTCTTCCAGCCCTTTTTTTTTTTGAAAGATTGTCTTGGTTTCTCGGTTTCAATTTCCCGTATGACTTTTAGAATCAAGGTGGTAGTTTCTCCAAAAATACCTACTGGGATTTTGATTGGAGTTCATTGAATCTATGTATCAATTTTGGGAGGGTTGACATCTTAAATTGAATTTTCCAGTTCATGATTGTGGTTTGTCTCTGCATTTGTTTAGATTCTATTTAATTTTTCTCAGTAATGTTTGGTAGTTTCCAGCTTGAAGATCTTGTGTGTTTTTTGTAAAACTTATTTCTCAATACTTTGTTTTTGATGATACTCTAAATCCACGTTTTTTGTTTTTTTTTTTTTGCTTTTAAACTACTGCTGGTGGTGAAAGTGAAGTCACTCAGTCGTGTCTGACTCTTTGCGACCCCATGGTCAGTAGTCTACCAGGCTCCGTGGTCCATGGGATTTTCCAGGCAAGCATACTGGAGTGGGGTGCCATTTCTTTCTCCAGGGGATCTTCCCCACCCAGGGATCGAACCCGGGTCTCCTGCATTTCAGACAGACGCTTTACCGCTTTACGGTCTGAGCCAGTAGGGAAGCCCAGCTGCTGCTGGTGCATGACACTAAACTCGCCTCTTAGCTCCAGGAGTTCTTTTGCCGTTTCCTGAGGCTTCTCTCTGCAGGGAGAAGAGAGAAGTTCTGGTGCCTGTGGGTGCAGATGCTGCGCTGCTTCCTTTCTGACCTTTCTGCCTTCTGTCACTGTCATTGTGTTGACAGGACCCTCCAGTGTGACCGGGCGTGAACAGCATCCCAGTGCGCTCCTTACTCGTCCCAGCGGTGGGGGAAAAGCAGGGTGGCTGCTGCCTTCGTTGTCCTTCATAGGTGACCCCTCTCACTCTGAAAATGCTTCCTCAAACTTTTGAGTTTTGTTAAACAGTTTTTGTGGATTTGTCAACATATCATGTTTTTCTTCTTTATTCTTTAAATGTGCAATAAGTTAATTTTAGGAGCCTAAATCAACCTTGAAACTTTGTACCACATCATTTAATTCATGGTATAATCTTTTTTTTCCCTTCCATATTACTTTGGGACTTCCCTGGTGGTCCAGTGGTTAAGAGTCTGTGGGCCAACTCAGGGGAGACCGGTTCTGTGGTCCAGGAAGATCCCATATGCTGTGGAGCAACTAAGCCCGTGGGCCACAACTACTGAAGCACATGTGCCTGGAGCCTGAGCCTCAACGAGACAGGCCCCTCAGTGAGAAGCCCACGTGCCCAACTAGAGAAGAGCCTGCATGTAGCAACAGAAAGCCAGTGCAGCCAAGAATAAATAATTGAAAGATAAATCTGCTGTTTAGGATTCGTTGTTTTACGTTCGTGAGGGGTGTTGTGTGTAACTTTTTTTGGTGATGTCTTTGTGAGGTTTGGGCATTTGGGTTTTTCTATCCACATGAAGTGAGTTTGGAAGTGGCCCCTCCTCTACTTTCCAGAAGAGTCCCGTCGTGGAGCCTTTTTCTCAAGTTTGGTGCCCTCTGGGTCTGGAAGGAAGGCTTCTGGTGAGAACTGCTGAGAGAAGGGGGTGCTGCCCTCGCCCACCTCCAGAGGCTCTCCCACCACGTGGCTTTTTGCAGGTGGAGCCATTTGCACCCTCCAGGGCTGTGTCCTCCAGCTACTGTGGTGGGGGTGGCCAAGGGTGTGTTGAGCAGGGTGTCCTCAGGATGGTGCGCCCCCATTCTCACCCTCCATCCTGAGTGCTTGTGAGTCCAGCATTGGTTTCCTCTGAGGCCTCACTGCGTTCTTCAGTAGGTCAGTTAGAAGTTGGCCCCTGACATCTGTCTGTTGTGGAATTCCTTCAACCCTTGTGTATAAAGTAGGATTCCTGCTTCCTGTATTAGTCCATTTACTTGTACATATGGCTTCATGCAGCGGTCATTGATTTCATTGTTGCGTAAGATCCATTACTCACCTTTCCTAAGAATGTGAATGACGACTAGCAGTTTGGAAAGTGGTGTAATAGTCCCACTGCTGTAGCTTCCTGCCAGAGTCAAGTTCCCATTAACAACTGTCTCATTTAGGCTTTTTGCAAGAGCTTGACTGATTTCCCCCACATGGTCTTCCTGTGGCAGCAAATCTTTGGCCTCCTCATTATTCGCCACAATGTCTAAAATCTAAGGGCAGGAGGATATATTTGTATTTCTCAGGTTATTTTGGGCTTGTTTTGTTTTCCGTAAAGTTGATCATTGTATTTGATTACTTAAAAATGAACTGTACAACCCTGGGTTATACTTAACGTTATGGAAATAGTAGTAGGACTTTTGGATCTGGGAGGCTAGAGAGAATTAATTGCATGTACTTTCGCATCTGTCAAAGCCTTATCTTCATTTTTCATTTTTTAATTTGTTCTGTATAAAGCTTTTGAGAAAAATACCAAATGCAAGTGAGAAAATTATAGTCCGGCCAAAGTAAACCGTTGTAAAGCTTTCTGTGTTGAAAAATTTAAAAGCACGTGCAGGCTGTTTTCTGCTTGATAAGAATATATGGTTCGGGTTGATGTCATTCCTGCCTCCTGGCGTCTGGCCCCGCCACTTCTGGTGTTGAGGATTGGGAGGAGCATGGAAGTTAGGCATTGCCTCCTCTGAGGACTTAGGTGGCTGGCCAGCCAGCCGAGAGGGACACACCAGAACCCCCTGGGGCCTGAGAGAGTGTCATGGCAGGGCCTCTGTATTCCTCCTGGGAGGAGGTTGACCCTCGGGTGAACTGCCAGGCTTTCACCTTGGAAGGTGCTAACGCCCTCACTCCCCTGAAGGAAGGAAGATGCCTTTGATGCCTTCCCTTCATGAAGGAAAGTTGGACTCAAAGTCTGCTTGAGTCCATTGGTTTGAACGGACAGTGATGGATGGTTTCCGTATTCATTTGCTGCTTTCCTGTTCATCTTTAAATATTTAAGGGGACCGTCAAGAGAAAGTGCGGCTGTTGGGGCTCTGTCTGGGGTTGTTGACCCGGCTTAACCTGGGCCTGCTGCGTGCTCTCCGCGTGGGACCTCGGTGCCCTTTGGTCCGCTGGTTCTAGGTCAGGATAGATCCTGAGAGTCTGCACAGCATGAAAACCTTCCCAGGATGCTGGTGAGCTAATTCTTCCCAACAGATTGGGTAATTTTAATACAGACCTAGCACTTGCTTTATTGTAATTGGTCTTTCAGGAAGAGAAGAGTATTCTTAAGGATAAACACCTGAAGAAGTGCCCCCAGGAAAGGGACACTGGAACATGCGTTGCAGGAATTCTACCTGCAGCCAGTTATGATGTCTCAGGGCTTTTCTTCAGTAGCTTGAAATAATGATGTGTGTTGTGTGTGCTTAAAAATATAATTATTTTATTTTACAGAATGTTCCTTAAGGAGGTCTCTGGAGTCAAATAAGCATGTCTCTGAGAGGAGAACTTGCCAGGCTCAGTGGCTTCACACAAATAGTCTGTTTTTAGAGCAAGCGCTTGGATGCCCTGGTGAGCCTGCGGCCTGGAGGTGTCGAGGGGCCTCCCTCTGCGCGGTTTCTGGCTCAGGGCTGAGTTATCAGGAGCGTGTGGGGAGGCCCTCTCCTGACTTAGGTCGTCAGCAGCCCAGGTCAGATCATGCATGCGCTTCAGTCGCAGGGTCCTGGACAAACGAGACGCTGGCGTCTTCAGGAGGATGGCTGAGGCGGTGAGGGGGAGCCGTGGGGGAGCGTCTCTAGAGGAGCCCCTGTCCCCAGACGGGCCGTCCGGGGCGGCTGTGCGGCAGCATCTTGGGGCCGCTTCGTGAGGCACAGGCGCGCGTGCACAGTGTGCCTTCAGGTGACTGCAGGGCCGCATGGTGGGTGGCCGGGCCTCCACGCGGGGCCTCTGGGACCTCCTCCTGGGTCGGCTCTGCTGCTTGTACCGCAGAGAAGGTGGGTACAGGCCCCCGCACCACAGGCCAGTCCTGCATGACCACAGAAAGGTGTGATGCCGCGTGTTATTCTGCGTTTTCTGACCCAGAAGAGAACAGACAGGCTGCGCGCGGCTTCGCTGGCTTTTCCCCCTTCTCTTTCTTTTCCCCTCCCCCCAAGTGTTTTAGCCTGTTGCACAGGCTCACTGTTTACTGGGCAGGGCGAAAGGTGGGAGCAGGGTGACTGGGCACTTTTAAGCAAGTGTCACTGAGATTTAGAACTTTCCAGATCCATGTGAGAGAAAAGAGCAGGGTAAGAATTTTATTCTGTCGGTCTTACTGCTGTGTTTCAGGGTGACAGAAATGACAAGACTCCCATGCCTGTGTCTGTGGGTTGGTTCATTTAATTTTCAGTCTGCCAGGGTCCTCTTAGAAGGAAGAAATGAACAGTTGAATAACAGCTACAAATATGAGTTCTAAATATGAACTTCAAACTGTCAGAATGAGTTTGTTTTTTTTAACAAGTTTCCAGCATTTGACGTGTGGGAGCACTTTAGAGGAAAGGAGGTGTGTTGGCCGACGTCACGCAGAGGGAGTGGGTGCTTTCCTCTGTGGCTTGTGGGAAGTCCTGAAATCTTCTCGGTGTTGAACTGCCCCTCTGTCCACACCTGCTTTTGAAAGGCTGGCGCTGCAGTTTTCCCAAAGAAGCAGGTCTCCTGTGGCCTCGATACAGCTGCGAGAAACCTCAACTCTGCTGCAAGGCCTGCCCTTGTCCCTTGAGGAGGAGACGCGGGCTGAGCAGTGTGTGCTCCCTGGAGGACATTCCTGGCAGTACCCTCACTGTGCAGGACTCAGTCATGACCGTGTCTGGCTCCCCTCACCGGGAGGGGAGTCGTGACCTGGTAGCAGCCGTGGCTTCCCCGCATACGGCACGTCACACGGTATTCCTCCTCCTCTCTGACTGACTCCACTCAGTATGACGGTCTCGGTCCACCTGTGTTGCTGCAAATGACATTATGGCGAATCCAAGAAGAAAAGACACAAATGAACTGACAAGATGGAAGGAAACTTAGAGGCTTAGAGAAGGAACTTAGAGTTGCCTGTTGTTTAGTTTCTAAGCTGTGTCCAGCTCTTTGCAACCCCATGGACTGTAGCCCGCCAGGCTCCTCTGTCCATGGGACTTTGCAGAGAAGACTACTGGAACCGGTAGCCATTCCCTTCTCCAGGGGGCTCTTCCCAACCCAGGGATCAAACCCACATCGCCTGCTTTGGCAGGCAGATTCTTTACCACTGACCCACCAGGGAAACCCATATTTAAAATGAATAACCTACAGGCACCTACTGTGTAGCACATGGAACTGCTCAGTGTTATGAGGCAGCCTGGATGGGAGGAGTTTAGGGGGGAATGGACACATGTGTATGTATGACTGAGTCCTTTTGCTGTTCTCCTGAAACTTATCACAACGTTGTTATTCATGTATACCCCAATACAAGATAAAAAGTTTCTAAAAATGTCAGGGGGCTCGTCCACGTTTTCTCCAAGCAGCAGCTTTCACTCTAAGGAAAGGGTGTCTGATGGGTGGGCCTCACCCTGAGGCTCACAGGGCCTAGACCGTGTGTTCTCGTGGGGTCCCCCTCGGGACCTGTGGTCTCGCAAGGCCTGTTTTGATAGAATTGGCCAAGTCAGCAGTGCCACCATGGCCCCTGGGAGGCATCCCAGCCATGTGGTGGATTGACCTGGACGTAGCAGGGCCCTCCCGCTGCCTCCCGACTCATCTGCCTTTGTGCCACCACCTGCCCCCCCGGCCCCTGTGTCACTATGCCTGCTGGCCAGTCCCGTCTGGCCAGCCTCTTGGCAGTCCGTGCCCTGACATGTTCTAATTAGCTGTGGTCGGGAAAGTTGGTTAAAAGGCTTGTTCAGATTGTGAGAGAATGGAGGTTAAGCCCCAAGAGAAGCAGTGGAGTTTATGACCATGTTGTCACACCTTGGAGGCCATTTCCATTTTCTTCTAGAGCCCTTTTCCAGAGGGGTCGGCTTGCCAGGGGTGAGGTGTCAGGGCTTCGCTCAGAACGGCTGGGCCTAATGCGAGGAGCTGAGTGCCATCTGCTGTGTGTAGCCCCCGGGCAGCTCAGTGGCCCCACACAAGGGCCCCTTTGTTAGCAGAGGAGTGAGGGGGGCAAGGGGTCTGCTCCTGGAGTCCTGGGGGAAGGCTGTGGGGAGAAGAGGTGGTCTCTCTACTTACTCTGGTTTTCGGCACTGACTCCATGACAGAGCTGACCTTTCCTTTCTTGGTGCTGCTGCTTAACGTGAGCGGTGGAGCAGGGCCTGGAGACAGGCCTGGTCAGGGTTTAGCAGTGAGAATTGGGGTCACTTTTGTGCTGGGTGCCTGGATGTGGGGGCTTCCCTGGGGGCTCAGCTGGTAAAGAATCTGCCTACAGTGCAGGAGACCCCGCTTCGATTCCTGGGTCGGGAAGATACCCTGGAGAAGGAATAGGCTACTCACTCCATCCAGTATTCTTGGGCTTCCCTGCCTGGATGTGAATGTCTATTTTTTTTTTTTCCTGTTTAAAAATTTTTATTGGAGTATAGTTGATTTATAGTGTTGTGTTAGTTTCAGGTATCCAGCAAAGTGAATCAGTTATACATATATTCCCTCTTTTTTACACATTTTCCCATATAGGTCATTATGGAATATTGAGTAGAATTCCCTGTGTTAAGTCGTATCTGACTCTCTGTGACCCCATGGACTGTAGCCCGTCAGACTCCTCTGTCCATGAGCATTCTCCAGAAAAGACTACTGGAGTGGGTAGCCTTTCCCTCCTCCAGGGAACCTACCCAACCTAGGGATGGAACCCATGCCTCCCGCATTGCAGGCAGATTCCCTACCATCTGAGTCCCCAGGGAAGCCCTAGGGCTCTACAGTATATCCTTATTAGCCACCTGTTCTGTATAGAGTAGCGTGTGCATGTCAGTCTCCAGCTCCCAATCCATCCCTCTGCTCTCTTACCACCCCTGGTATCTGTAAGTTTGTTTCCTGCACCTGCGATGTCGTTTCTGTTTTGTAAGTTACTTCATTGGTGCAGTTCTGTAGACTCTGCGTGTGAATAGAAAAGAATTTTCTGAGTGAATGGCTTTAAAATAGAATGTTCATCAGTTCATGTTTCATTTGAAAATTTTGGCTCAGAATTGTTGTCAGAACAAAATGCATACGGTGATGCGTCTCCATGTATCTGCCTTCCTAACCTGTGACGTGTGTGCCACGGACATGCAGGATGTTCATCAGCTTACGAGCTGGTGTTTAAAGCTTATCTGGTGACGCTGTGCCCGTTTCACAGGGGACAGAGCTGACGCCACACAAAGGGCTTGGTGGCTAGAGCTCACAGCTGCTTCTGCAGACTCTGCTCTGTACCAAATGGTGCCTCAAGGCGCTCCCACTCCCCTTTGTGAAAACAGAACTGTGTAGGATCTGAAACCATTGATATGTATTTCTGATATTTTGCCTTTGGATTTTATTTCCAGAATTTTTTATTTTTCGTGTGTATCTAATATTTTCTGGTATTTAAACCATCTGGGATTAGTGAATAATGTTCAGCTTTTGTTTTCAAAATGTTACTGCCATTTAAGCTGTAAACTCTCAAAATACACTTGGTTTGTTAAATTTATTTTTCTTAAATTGTGTCAGTAATTAGATCAGCTCCTTGATATTAACGTACAGGATGATTCTTGAATGCTAATCAGTTTAGAATTTAAATTGAGTTAAAGGTTAAATGAGTTTAGTTTTTGAGTCGAACTAAAGCATTGTCTTGTGTCAGATTCATCCAGAATTTTTATTTCCAGTTGCTGTATCAAGCGACAGCAGTGGGTCTTGCTGTAATGAAAAAATTGAATAAATTTAGGATTAGGTTAGAGTCACTTGTTTGTTCACTCACAGCACATGAGTGCCTGCTGTGTGACAGGCCCTGTGCCTTGGGGACACACGTTGGGCATGGTGCAGTAATGAACGGGACGGCTCCACCTACACGGAGCCCTCGCCCAGCACAGGACAGGCCTGGGTGGGCAGTCAGGTGTGTTCCGTCCTTCCGTGGGGGGGTGTGCGTGTACAGACGTGGAGGCGGCTGCAGGGGCCGGGGTGCGGGCCTGAGCCCAGTGCCTTGACTGTAGAGCCAGACTGTGACGTTGTCTGTGGTCGGCCAGCGGGGCCGGGGGCCACAGGGGCCTGGCTGGGGGAGGTGTGTGCAGGGTCCCAGGCCCTGGCTGTCACCGACTGGGCGATGGTGCCGGCTCTCAGGGGTCGGCTCCAGGGATGCCACGAGGAGGAGAGGACCATCTGGAGGGACAGTTGTGCAGGGAGCTGGTCAAGAAGCAGCGCCAAAGAAAGCCGAAGGAGAGGCGAGACACAGGAGAATGGAGGAGGGTGGAGGTGGGGGATGGGCCGGTTGGCGGTCGTGTTGAAACTGCTGTGGGCATCTGCTCCCTTGGTGTCAGACTCGCGGGGGTCTAGTACTGACTTCCACTTTCCTCCAGTCTCTGATCTGGGAAAGCAGCATTTCCCAGCCAGCTAGTTTCAGCTTTGCTGGTGGAATTCGGGGCAGTGGTGGTGGTTCGCCAGGTGTCTTCAGGGGAAATGGCTCGATCCAGAGTTGAGATGGCCCTGTAGCATGGACGTGCTGTGCGAGGGCCCAGCAGGGAGCTAGACCCACAGTGCCGCCAGGGCCACACCCAGGGTCTGGTGCCCTCTCAGCTCTCGGAGCTTCGTGTCGGGCTGGAGGGCAGGAGCCAGAGAGCATCTCCGCGCTGCCTGGTGTCCCTGCTGCCCTTCTCCTCAGGGTCCCGTTGGGCTGAGCCGCCTCACAGCTGCAGCCCCAGGGAGTCTGCCCAGCGTCTGTGTCCTGGCTTTACCTCCTCTGTGCTGCTTGCTTCCGGAGCTGTTACCCGCTTGTTTCAGGTCTTTCCTGGTTTCATTTAGTGTGTCCCCTGAGAGCCCCAGTAGGTCTGTTGAGAAGCATTTCCCTGACACCCTCCATGCAATGTGCACACATGCATATAGACCCAAAGCTTTTGTAAATAAAAGGGCTTACAGACTATATTCAGTACACCTGCAGATTCTGAGAGGTTCCATGGAAGAACATTGGTCCTCCTGGACAGTCATTTACTTTAAGTTTTGGCATCCATTGGCAGAATGCTCACACGTTTTGTGTGTTGGGGGAGTTAGAGTCTTCTTGCTGTGATGGTGCTTGTGAAGCTGCTGCTCCTGTGCCTTTCTCCAGAAGGCCCGCCTCTCTGTCCTCACTGGCCAGCACAGGTGAAAGTGCCCTTGCTCTGCGGCTCCCTCACGGGACAGTGGGCGTGTCCGTCACTCCTGAAGGAACCACCATGGAAACCTTCAGCTGGGGAAGCTAGCGTTCTGCTGTTTCTATACATGGTTTCACACAGGTCAGGCTGGGCTGAGGGTTCCTGGGCTGAGCACACAGCTTGGGAAGACATTTCCTCTCATCCTGAAGAAGCCATGTCGCTGGGAGCTGTCCCCCTGCAGCTGAATGTCGGGGCAGGGTCACTAGGCAAAGAGTTTCCACGTGCAAATTCTTCACGTCCCAACCACAGGTTTCTGCCAGGCTGTTTAGACCAGCTAAAAATGGAATATAAACAGTTGTAGAAGCATGCAGTGAAGAGGAGAAGCATTTTTAAGACCTAACCCATTGCCTTGGGCAAATGTAACCCTTAACCGGTTGTAGTAGGGATATGATGATACTTTGTTGTTATTGTTCATTTCTCAAATAGATGTTCTTGTGTATAGTATTTGTATGTGAGTGTTATGTGTGCACACAGGCATGTATATAAATATATACATTCTAGGCATTTCTTCTTTAATGTTGCTTCCACTAAAAGTACTTACTTTTAAATGTAGGGATAAAAACGATTGTTCTCAGTTATTAAAACTCCTTCAGAAGTAATTATTAAGGTTCCCCCCATAGTGGTTTTTCCTTTCTAAAACTCTTCTGGAAAAACACTTAGCTTTCTGATCTTTATTTTATCCAGTTTAAGACTGTTAGGAAGAGTTATGGTATAACTGAGCAGTGCTTTTGTTAAAAAGAACTGGGCCGCTTATTTGCTTCAGAGTTTCTGGTGTGTTTACATCTTTTCTAGGTAAACAACTTGTATTGATAATAGTTTTGAGACTAACACCTTTGTCACCACCAGTGATGCTGAAAGCCTTCTGCTGTCTGCTGGTCCTATGTGCAGTCTGAGCTCATGTGCAACTCCCTGGTGTCTGTGGGACCATCTGGAGTGCTGGGGGCTGGTCAGTGGGGCTAGACAGAGGGGAGAGAGGTGCTTGCCCCTCTTGCGGCTCTCGGGAGCTGGTGGTGGGGAGATGGGGCCTGACATGGATACAAGTGCAGTGACTGTCAGGAGGCCAGGTCTGTTTTTCAATTGGGTTGTTTGGCTTTTGAATGTTGAATTGTATGTTTATATATGTTGGCTATTAGCCTCTTATCAATCATATCATTTGCAAATATTTTCTCCTGTTCGGTACATAGTCTTTTTGTTTTGTTGTTGGTTTCCTTAAAAGTGGATAGGAAGAATTGAAGAGACATTTTTCCAGCGAAATGCATATGACCATTAGGCGCATGAAAAAGATGCTGGCCATCATGAATCATTCAGTTCAGTTCAGTCGCTCAGTCGTGTCCGACTCTTTGCGACCCCATGAATCACAGCATGCCAGGCCTCCCTGTCCATCACCATCTCCCGGAGTTCACTCAAACTCACGTCCATCGAGTCGGTGATGCCATCCAGCCATCTCATTCTCTGTCGTCCCTTTCTCCTCCTGCCCTCAGTCTTTCCCAGCATCAGGGTCTCTTCAAATGAGTCAGCTCTTTGCATCAGGCGGCCAAAGTATTGGAGTTTCAGCTTCAACATCAGTCCTTCCAATAAACTCCCAGGACTGATCTCCTTTAGGACGGACTGGTTGGATATCCTTGTAGCCCAGGGGACTCTCAAGAGTCTTCTCCAACACCACAGTTCAAAAGCATCAATTCTTCAGCGCTCAGCTTGCTTTATAGTCCAACTCTCACGTCCATACATGACCACTGGAAAAACCATAGCCTTGACTAGAAGGACCTTTGTTGGCAAAGTAATGTCTCTGCTTTTTAATATGCTGTCTAGGTTGGTCATAACTTTCCTCCCAAGGAGTAAGTGTCTTTTAATTTCATGGCTGCAATCACTATCTGCAATGATTTTGGAGCCCAGAAAAATAAAGTCAGCCACAGTTTCCCCATCTATTTGCCAGGAAGTGATGGGACCAGATGCCATAATCTTAGTTTTCTGAATGTTGAGCTTCAAACCAACTTTTTCACTCTCCTCTTTCACTTTCATCAAAAGGCTCTTTAGTTCTTCTTCACTTTCTGCCATAAGGGTGGTTTCATCTACATATCTGAGGTTATTGATATTTCTCCCTTCAGTCTTGATCCAGCTTGTGTTTCCTCCAGCCCAGCATTTCTCATGATGTGCTCTGCATATAAGTTAAATAAGCAGGGTGACTATATACAGCCTTGCCGTACTCCTATCCCGGTTTGGAACCAGTCTGTTTTTCCATGTCCAGTTCTAACTGTTGCTTCCTGTCCTGCATGCAGGTTTCTCAGATGGTCTGGTATTCCCATCTCTTTCAGAATTTTCCACAGTTTATTGTGATCCACACAGTCAAAGGCTTTGGCGTAGTCAATAAAGCAGAAATAGATGTTTTTCTGGAACTCTCTTGCTTTTGTGATGATCCAGTGGATGTTGGCAATTTATCTCTGGTGCCTCTGCCTTTTCTAAAACCAACTTGAACATCTGGAAGTTCATGGTTCACGTATTGCTGAAGCCTGGCTTGGAGAATTTTGAGCATGACTTTACTAGCGTGTGAGATGAGTACAACTGTGCGGTAGTTTGAGCATTCTTTGGCATTGCCTTCCTTTGGGATTGGAATGAAGACTGACCTTTTCCAGTCTTGTGGCCACTACTGAGTTTTCCAAATTTGCTGGCATATTGAGTGCAGCACTTTCACAGCATCATCTTTTAGGATTTGAAATAGCTCAGCTGGAAATCCATCACCTCCACTAGCTTTGTTCATAGTGATGCTTCCAAAGGCCCACTTGACTTCACATTCCAAGATGTCTGGCTCTGGGTGAGTGATCACACCATCGTGATTATCTTGGTCGTGAAGATCTTTTTTGTACAGTTCTTCTGTGTATTCTTGCCACCTCTTCTTAATATCTTCTGCTTCTGTTAGGTCCATACCAATTTCTGTCCTTTATGCAGCCCATCTTTGAGTGTAGTGTTCCCTTGGTATCTCTGATTTTCTTGAGGCGATCTCTAGTCTTTCCTGTTCTGTTGTTTTCCTCTATTTCTTTGCATTGAACGCTGAGGAAGGCTTTCTTATCTCTCCTTGGTATTCTTTGGAACTCTGCATTCAGATGCTTGTATCTTTCCTTTTCTCCTTTGCGTTTTGCGTCCCTTCTTTTCACAGCTATTTGTCAGGCCTCCTCAGACAGCCATTTTGCTTTTTTTTGCGTTTCTTTTTTTGCATTAACTTACAAAAGAAAGTAGTTTCAGAATTTATGACCGTAACACTGAACACTTAACTAGACTTCAATATTTGTGAACACTTAAAAATATCACCTTCATTGACTTTACAATTTACACAAAATGCCCATGTTAGGGACACAGTTTAATGAATTCTAACAGATGAGTCCACTCCTGTCCACCAGTCCACAAGGCTCCTTTGTGTGCTGCCCTGGTCGTAGCGTGTGTCCCTGGCTCCAGACGGTCATTCACTGATGAGACTTGTCTTTCCCGAGATTGTGTACAAGTGGAATCACAGTTACGTGTCCACATTCTTTCACTCGACATAATGATTCTGAGACCCGTGCATACAGCCCGTCAGTAGGATGCACTGAACCTGCGGGGCAGTTTGTAGAGAGAGTTCACACTTTTGAGTCTTGTTCTGTGGTCGTAGTATATTTATTTGTCTTTTTTCGTGATTTGGGGGTGTATATATTCTTAAATTTATCCATAGTTTTTTTCTCATGTTTTTGATTCTTTTCAAACACATGTTGTATTTTTATTTTCCAGTCTTTCTTTGCTAGTGAGTAGAACACAGGAGCTTTTTGTAAACTTGTTCATCCTGTGAATTTACTAAATATATTTCTTAGTTCTGGTAACTTTAATTTTTTTGAGGACTCTTTGGGATCTTCTATTATGTAGATCCCCTTGTCTGAGAATTGTATTTCCTTCTTTACTGTATGTGTGCTTTATTCCCCTTGGTGTATTGTTCTGGCTGGAATCAGCATATCTCACTGAGCAGGAGTGGTGACGGAGGACGCCCTCCCCTGCTCCTGATCTAGGGGTGAAGCCCCAGTGATTACCATTAGATGTAACAATGGGTTCATCACACATTCCCTTCACCAGGTTGAAGGTTCTCTTTTCCTGTAGGCTAGGAGTTTGTGATGGAAGGGGGTATGATTTCACCAGATGCCTTTTTTGCATCTGTAGAAATTTTTGTGTGGTTTCTTTTTCTTTTATTGGAAATACATGAAATACATTGATTTTTCTCAAGTTTAACAAGCCTTTCCTGCTTGTAATAGATGTCTTTTCCTTGAAAATGAACACACACATTGACTTCCTCCCATTTCTCTCTATGTATATATGTGTGCGTGCATAATTCTAGTATGATTTCTGTGTGTGTAGAAACAATTATGTAAATAATGCTGCTATGTATTTGCTCATATTTTAAGAATTAAATAGGAACTAAGATTAAATTAAGAATTATTGTATCGTTCAGGAGACTTGTTTGTCTGTAGTATTCTAATAATAGCTTTCTCCGGCTTTATTTATCGGAGTAATACTGGCCTCATGAAATAAATTGGCAAGTATTGCCTCTTTCTCTGCTGTTTCAAAGTGCTTATTTAGGATTTCTATTTTTCCCTTAAATGTTTGATACCATCTGGGGCCTAAACTTTTCTTTATGGGAAAGGTATTAATAATTTAATGTATACGTTGTTGAACGTACTGGCCTTAGTTGTTCGTAACTCACCCTCAGTGTCCCTTTGAGGTCATGATACCACATTCTACTGTCCTTTTCTTCATTCTTGACAGGGGCATTCCCCTCTTTCTTTCTCCTTTGGATTGGGCCTGTGAAAGGTTTACCGGTTTTACCAATCTTCTCAAAGACCAGTTTCACTCTGATTTTTTCTGTTGCCTTTTTCAGCTTCCGTATTACTGATTTCTGTTTCTTCCTTCTTTCTTCTTCAGGTCCTTCATTCAGTTGTGTCTGACTTTGTGACCCCCACGGACCGCAGCACGCCGGGGTTCCCTGTCCATCACCAACTCCCGGAGCTTGCTCAAACTCTTGTCCATCGAGTCGGTAATGCCATCTAACCATCTCATCCTCTCTCGTCCCCTTCTCCTCCTGCCTTCAGTCTTTTCCCAGCATCAGGATCTTTACCAGTGTAGTCACTTCTTTGCATCAGGTGGCTGAAGTATTGGAGTTTCAGCTTCAGCGTCAGTCCTTCCAATGGATATTCAGGACTGATTTCCTTTAGGATTGACTGGTTGGATCTCCTTTCAGTCCAAGGGACTCTGAAGAGCCTTCTCCAACATAACAGTTCAAAAATATCAATTCTTTGGCACTCAGCTTTCTTTATGGTCTGTCTACATTCCATACATGACTAGTGGAAAAACCATAATTGTGACTAGACAGACCTTTGTTGGCAAAGTAATGTGTCTGGTTTTTAATAAGCTGTCTAGGTTTGTCATAGTTTTGCTTCCAAGGAACAAGCGTCTTTTAATTTCATGGCTGCAGTCACCATCTGCAGTGATTTTGGAGCCCGAAAAAATGAAGTCTGTTTCCATTGTTTCCCCATCTATTTGCCTTGAAGTGATGGGACCGGATGCTATGATCTATGTTTTTTGAATGTTGAGTTTTAAGCCAGGTTTTCACTCTCCTCTTTTCAATTTCATCACGAGACTCTTTAGTTCCTCTTTGCTTTCTGCATAAGAGGGGTGTCATCTGCCTATCCGAGGTTATTGATATTTCTCTCAGCAAACTTGACTCCAGTTTGTGCTCCATCCAGCCTGGCGTTTCGCATGATGTACTCTGCATAGAAGTTAAATAAGCGGGGTGACAGTATGCACCTTGATGTACTCCTTTCCCAATTTGGAATCAGTCCTTTGTTCCATGTCCAGTTCTAACTGTTGCTTCTTGACTTGCATGCGGATTTCTTGGGAGGCAGGTAAGGTGATCTGATCCTATCTTTTTAAGAATTTCCCACAATTTGTTGTGATCCACACAGTCAGCCGTGAAATTAAAAGACTCTTGCTCCTTGGAAGAAAAAAGCTATGACCAACTGAGACAGAATATTGAAAAGCAGAGCCATTACTTTGGCGACAAAGGTCCATTTAGTCAAAGCTATGGTTTTTCCAGTGGTCATATATGGATGTGAGAGTTGGGCCATAAAAAAGCTGAGTGCCGAGGAACTGATGCTTTTGAACTGTGGTGTTGGAGAAGACTCTTGACAGTCCCTTGGACTGCAAGGAGATCCAACCAGTCCATCGTAAAGGAAATCAGTCCTGAATATTCATTGGAAGGACTGATGCTGAAGCTGCAATATTTTGGCCACCTGATGCGAAGAACTGACTCTTTGGAAAAGACCCTGGTGCTGGGCAAGATTGAAGGCAGAAGAAGGGGTTGACAGATGATGAGATGGTTGATGGCATTGTTGAATTGATGGACCTGAGTTTGAGCAAGCTCTGGGAGTTGGTGATGGACAGGGAAGCCTGGTGTGCTGCAGTCAGTGAGGTTGCAAAGAGACAGACATGACTGAGTGACTGAACTAAACATAGTGAAAGGCTTTAGCATAGTCAGTGAAGCAGATGTTCTTCTGGAACTCTCTTGCTTTTTCTGTGATCCAGTGGATGTTAGCAATTTGATTTCTGGTTCCTCTGCCTTTTCTAAATCCAGCTTGAACATCTGGATATTCTCTGTTCACATCCTGTTGAAGTCTCACTTGGAGAATTTTGAACATGACTTTGCTAGCGTGTGAGATGAGTGCAATTGTGCGGTAGTTTGAACATTCCTTGTCATTGCCTTTCTTTGGGATTGGAATGAAAACTGACCTTTTCCAGTCCTGTGGCCACTGCCGAGTTTTCCAAATTTGCTGGCATACTGAGTACAGCACTTTCACAGCATCATCTTTTAGGATTTGAAATAGCTCAGCTGGAAATCCATCACCTCCACTAGCTTTGTGCATAGTGATGCTTCCTAAGGCCCACTTGACTTCACATTCCAGGATGTCTGGCTCTAGGTGAGTGATCACACCATCGTGGTTATCTGGGTCATGAAGATCTTTTTTGTACAGTTCTTCTGTGTATTCTTGCCACCTCTTCTTAATATCTTCTGATTCTGTTAGGTGCATACCATTTTTATCCATTATTGAACCCATCTTTGCATGAAATGTTCCCTTGGTATCTCTAATTTTCTTGAAGAGATCTCTAGTCTTTCCCATTCTATTGTTTTCCTCTATTTCTTTGCACTGATCACTTTAGAGAGCTTTCTTGTCTCTCCTTGCTATTCGTTGGAACTCTGCATTCAGATGGGTGTATCTTTCCTCTTCTCCTTTTCCTTTCACTTCTCTTCTTTTCAGAGCTATTTGTAAGCCCTCCTTGACAACCGTTTTGCCTTTTTGCATTTCTTTTTGTTTGGGATGGTTTTGATCACGGCCTCCTATACGGTGTCAGGAACCTCCATTCATAGTTCATCAGGCACTCTATCAGATCTAATCCCTTGAATCTGTTTGTAACTTCCACTGTGTAATGGTAAGGGATTTGATTTAGGTCATACACTAATGGTCTTGTTTTCCCTACTTTCTTCAACTGAAGTCTGAATTTTGCAATGAGGAGTTCCTGATTTGAGCCATGCTCAGCTCCAAGTCTTGTTTTTGCTGACTGTGTAGAGCTTCTCCATCTCCCGCTGCAAAGATATAATCAATCTGATTTTGGTGTTGACCATCTGGTATTGTCCATGTATAGAGTCATCTCTTGTGTTGTTGGAAGAAGGTGTTTGCTATGACCAGTGCATTCTCTTGGCAACACTCTGTTATCCTTTGCCCTGCTTCAATTTGTACTTCAAGGCCAAACTTGCCTGTTACTCCAGGTATCTCTTGATTTCCTACTTTGGCATTCTTTTCACCTATGATGAAAAGGACATATTTTTTTGTTGTTGGTTCTAGAAGGTCTTGTAGGTCTTCAGAGAACCATTCAACTTCAGTCTCTTCGGCATTAATGGTTGGGGCATAGACTTGGATTACTGTAATATTGAATGTTTGCTTTGCCCCATCCTCATCCATCAGAGGGCAGACGAAATGAAAGCCACAACCATAGAAAACTGACCAGTCTGATCACGTGGACCACAGCCTTGTCTAAGTCAGTGAAACGATGAGCCATGCTGTGTAGAGCCACTCAAGACGGATGGGTCATGGCGGAGAGTTGTGACAAAACGTGGTCCACTGGAGAAGGGAATGGCAAACCACTTCAGTATTCTTGCCTTGAGAACCCCATGAACAGTTTGAAAAGGCAAAAAGATAAGACACTGAAAGACGAACTCACCAGGTCCATATGTGCCCAATATGCTACAGAAGATCAGTGGAGAATAACTCCAGAAAGAATGAAGAGACAGAACCAAAGCATAAACAACACCCCGGTGTGGATATGACTGGTGATGGAAGTAAAGTCCGATGCTGTAAAGAGCAATATTGCGTAGGAACCTGGAATGTTAGGTCCATGAATCAAGGCAAATTGGAAGTGGTCAAACAGGAGATGGCAAGAGTGAACATTGACATTTGAGGAATCAGTGAACTAAAATGGACTGGAATGGGTGAATTTAATTCAGATGACCATTATATCTATTACTGTTGGCAAGAATCCCTTAGAAGAAATGGAGTAGCCATCATAGTCAACAAAAGAGTCCAAAATGCAGTACTTGGGTGCAGTCTCAAAAAGGGCAGAATGATTTTTGTTCATTTCCAAGGCAAACCATTCTTTGTTCTTAGGATATAATTTTAGCTCTTCTTTTTAGAAATTAAAAACTAGGTCATTGTTGTGGACTTTCATCTGTAATACATGATCAAAGTTGTAAATTTTCCTCTGAACGATATTTTGGCTCTATTCCACAGATTTCCATGTGGTTTGTTTTTATTACTCAACTTGAGATGTTCTATAGTTTCCGTTATGTTTCCTCCTTTGACTCATGGACTATTTAGAAATGTGTTGATTTCCATACTTGGTCCATGTTGACAAATGTTCCCTGTGCATTTGAAAAGAGCATGTTCTGTTGTGTGCAGTCTTCTCCAAATGTGTGTTGGGTCAGTTTGTTTGATGGTGTTGGTCAGGTCTTCCATCTCGTCCCTTTTTTTCTGTCTCCTTATTCTGTAACAGAAAGGAGTGTGAAAAAAATCTCTATTTATAGGTTTGTCTGTTTCTCCTTTTAGTTCTATCAATTTTTGCTTCATGTATTTTGAAACTTTATTTCTAGGTACTCAGTTATTTAGAATTGTTATGATCCTTTTATCAATTGACTCCTTAACATTATGAACATCCATCTTTATCCCTGTTATTCTTTTTCTGAAGTTAACCCTGATTTTATAGTGCCAGATTTACCATAATCAGTCTTTGTGTGCTATAGAGATACAGTTAATTTTATTACGTCTTTATTGCCTTTTTTTTTTTTTTTTTACAAATTGGTTTTGTGGCCACCCTACATTGTCAGGTGGTGGTTAGCATTTCTTGGCAATAAATTATTTTTTAATTAAGGTATGTCCATTGTCTTTTTAGACATAATGCTGTTTCATGGTTACTAGGCTACTTGGAAACATAACTTTTATATGTATTGGAAAACCAAAACATTTCCGTGGCTGGCATTATTGTGATACTCTTTGCTGTGGTAGTCTGGAACTGAACTCACAGTATATCTGAGATGTGCTTGTGTACCTTTCCATCCTTTGGTTTTAGCCTGTTTTTTAAAAGTGTGTTTCTTGAAGACAGTGTATGGTTACCCAGTATGCCAGTCTCTACCTTTTATTTGGAATGTTGCAGTTAATGTACACATCAGTGTAGCTGCGTCTGTTCTGCCATTTTGCTGATTGTTTTCCATTTTTCCATTTGTTTTTTTCCCCTAGTTTTCTACCCTAACTGAGTATTTTGTTTGTCTAGCAGCACCATGAAATAGAATTTCTAGCAGTGATGAACTGTGCAGTGTCCACGCTGTTCGGGCTGGTAGTCACTAGCCACGTGTGATTATTACACATTTGCCCTGTGGCGAGTAGAAGGAAGAGAAAGGAACATTGAATTACATTTCACTTGAAAAAAATTAAGTATAAATAGCCACTTGTGGTAGTTGCTGCCACTTTGGACAGTGTGGCTATAGGGTTTACAGTATGCATCTTTAACTTCCCATGATCTACTTTGAAATGGTATTCGCTGACCTCACATGTCATGTAAGAATTGCACAACAGTTGCTCCTCACTGTTCTTTGCATATTTATTGTTAGGGATTTTACTTCTGTTATAAACTCTAAGCCATAGTTTTTGCTTTAAGCAGTCCTTTAGAAATATTTGTTTAAAATAGAAATCAAAATAAAATGCTCTTACTTTACCTATTTTGATATTCTAAGTATGCTGAAAGTCCACTGGAGGGTTTTAAGTAACTTCTTCAGGTAGGCAGCTGCCTTGTTGGTAGTAATTTGGGAGAGGAGGGACAGAAGCTTGGGAGCAGAAGCACGGTCATCTAGGCAATGATCTAGGCGATGTTGAGATGGAACAGGCGAAAGGAAGGTGCTAATAAGGGGTCAGATTCGGGATCTTTCTGGAAGTTGGACACACTAGTTATTATATAAATGTGTCTTGGCTGTTTGAATGGCATTCTCCCACATTCTTGCCCTGTTTCCTATCCTCTTTGCTTTTCAAAAATAGTTGCAGAGGTTAAAACAGCTGTACCCTTGGGTAGTTTTAATTAGAAAGTGTTAATTCACTGAATTTTGTGAATCATTTGCTGTAAATAGAGCTGCCCTCCTAACTCTTAGAATTCATAATTCTTTAATTGGACAAGTTAATACAATACAAAGATACTTTTTATGTGTTGTATTTATTCCTTTTTTATTTAAAGAGGAGTAATTGTACCATGTGGAACAGGTGATTTGTTGTACTGCAGTTGATTAAGAGCAGTGGTTTATGGCGTAGACTTGTTTAATTTTCTCTGTTTCATCCTGTTGAGGGGATATCTGTGGGTTTTGCAACTTAAAAGTGGTAAGTTTTCTGGTATGCTCATTAGTTGTGTGTGTGTGTATGTTTATGAAGAGTGTTTAAGTGTGTTGAGAAAGGAGGGATTTTGGCTGCAGGGCCCTCTAGCTAAGCAGGGAACACCTGCTTCCCAGGCTGAGATGCGATTGGTGTCATGTCATGCAGGCGATTCTTGTCACCTTGCCCCAGATTCATTTCCCCGCTGTGTTAAATATTTTCTCATCTTTGCATCACATTTTTGCCATGTTTTGGCTTTTAAGCAGAGGTATGGTTCCACTTTGAAAGCTCTGGAAATAATTCTCAGATTGTGTATGTTTACTTCAATTTTGATATCCATTGTTTGCCTTGAAATTAAATGATGATACTGTAAACTGTCAGTGGACTAATCAATTGTGGGACCTAACTGGAAGAGGTCAGTCTTCATTCCAATCCCAAAGAAAGGCAATGCCAAAGAATGCTCAAACTACCGCACAGTTGCACTCATCTCACACGCTAGTAAAGTCATGCTCAAAATTCTCCAAGCCAGGCTTCAGCAGTATGTAAACCGTGAACTCCCAGATGTTCAAGCAGGTTTTAGAAAAGGCAGAGGCACCAGAGATCAAATTGTCAACATCCGCTGGATCATGGAGAAAGCAAGAGAGTTTCAGAAAAACTTCTATTTCTGCTTCATTGAATATGCCAAAGCCTTTGACTGTGTGGATCACAATAAACTGTGGAACATTCTGAAAGAGATGGGGATCCCAGACCACCTGACCTGCCTCTTGAGAAACCTGTATGCAGGTCAGGAAGCAACAGTTAGAACTGGACATGGAACAACAGACTGGTTCCAAATAGGAAAAGGTGTACGTCAAGGCTGTATATTGTCACCTTGCTTATTTAACTTATATGCAGAGTACATCATGAGGAACGCTGGGCTGGAAGAAGCACAAGCTGGAATCAAGATTGCTGGGAGAAATATCAATAACCTCAGATATGCAGATGACACTACCCTTATGGCAGAAAGTGAAGAGGAACTCAAAAGCCTCTTGATGAAAGTGAAAGAGGAGAGTGAAAAGGTTGGCTTGAAGCTCAACATTCAGAAAACAAAGATCATGGCATCTGGTCCCATCACTTCATGGGAAATAGATGGAAAAACAGTGGAAACAGTGTCAGACTTTATTTTGGGGGGCTCCAAAATCACTGCAGATGCTGATTGCAGCCATGAAATTAAAAGACGCTTATTTCTTGGAAGGAAAGTTATGACCAACCTTGATAGTATATTAAAAAGCAGAGACATTACTTTGCCAACCAAGGTCCGTCTAGTCAAGGCAATGGTTTTTCCCGTGGTCATGTATGGATGTGAGAGTTGGACTGTGAAGAAAGCTGATCGCCGAAGAATTGATGCTTTTGAATTGTGGTGCTGGAGAAGACTCTTGAGAGTCCCTTGGACTGCAAGGAGATCCAACCAGTCCATTCTAGAGGAGATCAATCCTGGATGTTCATTGGAGGGACTGATGCTAAAGCTGAAGCTGCAATACTTTGGGCACCTCATGCGACGAGTTGACTCACTGGAAAAGACTCTGATGCTGGGAAAGGTTGGGGGCGGGAGGAGAAGGGGACGACGGAGAATGAGATGGCTGGATGGCATCACCAACTCTGTGGACATGAGTTTGAGTGTACTCCGGGAGTTGGTGATGGACAGGGAGGCCTGGCGTGCTATGATTCACGGAGTCGCAAAGAGTCGGAGACGACTGAGCGACTGAACTGAATGTTGTCTAGTTTACATAGTCTTGAGTAATATAACTATCTAATGTAATGGTACTTCCTTGATTGAATTCCATATGATTTCACATAGATGAAGTTAGTATTGAGTGTGGACAGAGCTATGGTAATTGCTATCCATTCAGTTCAGCCGCTCAGTCGTGTTTGACTCTTTGTGACCCCATGGACTGCAGCACGCCAGGCCTCCCTGTCCATCACCATCTCCCGGAGTTTACCCAGACTCATGTCCATTGAGTCGGTGATGCCATCCAACCATCTCATCCTCTATCTTCCCCTTCTCCTCCTGCCCTCAATCTTTCCTAGCATCAGGGTCTTTTCAAATGAGTCAGCTCTTTGCATCAGGTGGCCAAAGTATTGGAGTTTCAGCTTCAACATCAGTCCTTCCAGTGAACACTTAGGACTGATTTCCTTTCGGATGGACTGGTTGGATCTCCTTGCAGTCCAAGGGACACTCAAGAGTCTTCTCCAGCACCACAGTTCAAAAGCATCAATTCTTTGGCGCTCAGCTTTCTTTATACTCCAACTCTCACATCCATACATGACTACTGGAAAAACCATATAGCCTTGACTAGACGGACCTTTGTTGTCAAAGTAACGTCTCTGCTTTCTAATATGCTGTCTAGGTTGGTCATAAGTTTCCTTCCAAGGAGCACGTGTTTTAATTTCATGGCTGCAATCACCATCTGCAGTGATTTTGGAGCCCACCAAAATTAAGTGTGCCACTGTTTCCACTGTTTCCCCATCTATTTGCCATGAAGTGATGGAACCAGATGCCATGATCTTTGTTTTCTGAATGTTGAGCTTTAAGCCAACTTTTTCACTCTCCTCTTTCACTTTCATCAAGCGGCTCTTTAATTCTTCTTCACTTTCTGCTATACGGGTGGTGTCACCTGTATATCTGAGGTTATTGATATTTCTCCTGGCAGTCTTGATTCCAGCTTGTGCTTCATCCAGTCCAGCGTTTCTCATGATGTGCTCTGCATGTAAGTTAAACAAGCAGGGTGACCATATACAGCCTTGATGTACTCCTTTACCTATTTGGAACCAGTCTGTTGTTCCATGTCCAGTTCTAACTGTTGCTTCCCGACCTGCATATAGATTTCTCACGAGGCAGGTCAGGTGGTCTGGTAGTCCCATCTCTTGAAGAATTTTCCACACTTTGTGGTAATCCACGCAAAGGCTTTGGCATAGTTAATAAAGCAGAAATAGATGTTTTTCTGGAACAATCTTGCTTTTTCGATGATCCAACAGATGTTGGCATTTTGAACTCTGGTTCCTCTGCCTTTTCTAAAACCAGCTTGAACATCTGGAATTTCATGGTTCTCATATTGTTGAAGCCTGGCATGGAGAATTTTGAGCATGACTTTACTAGTGTGTGAGATGAGTGCAAATGCTTACAAGTTGCAAGATGCTTACAGTTAGCATTTTCGTGGCTACTAACCCATGAAAGCCAAAATCGTTTTGTAACCTTGATTTTAGAACTTGTGTAAAGCAAATTTTAGAGAGTGCTTTCTGTCTGGCTAGACAGTAGCTTCTACAGGCTGAGAAACGCCGTTAGGTTCAGGGAGCAGCAGAGACGCTGGCATAGGGTGTGGTGGATGCTGCCTGTGTCCAAGGGGACGCCCCCAGAACCCCTCACACCGAATGGTGCTCCACGGGTGACCAGTCTCAGAAGGCTCAGGAATTCAGAGGAACAGCGGTGGCTCTGGGGTCCATCTGGAAAGCTTGGAGAAGAACAGTGCCCTGTTGGACCTGTACCTCCCGTGTTAATTCTTCAGTTTTAGTGTAATTAGACAGTCAGCTCGAGAAATCAGAGGAGGACTGCATGTGCCCAGGAAGTGTATGTGTTGGGGGCTGTGGGAGGGGGTTGAAGAGTATCCAGTCACTATTTTTAACATGTGGATCCGTCTAACACATGTGACTTCGTTAATTGGAGATGGTGACAGGTTAAACTAAGCTGGGATTTCCCAGGGACAGACTAGAATTTCTAGTGGAAAAAAAAAAAAACCCTGAAGAAAATGGAATATACCTTTCTCATCCCTGCCCAATTCCCCACCCAAATCAAATAAAGCAGCTTTCACAAAGAAGAATTCAGTTTTCATCCCAGTTTTATGATGCAGTGACTCTCTGTGTTCCTGATGTGGGACTGTTGGATTTTTTCTTTTTTTAATGTCTTTATCTGGTGCTTGGCCGTGGACCTCGGGCCCAGGGAAGAAACCTGTGCTCCTGGGTCCCCACCAGAGGCCCCCTTCTACAGCCGTGGGATTTCATCAGGAGAGACCTCTCGTTTACAATGCTGTATCAATACCTGCTACATTTCAGCTGGGAGTTATCACTGTTATATATTTTAGACACTTGACTGTCATCTAAGTGGTTTATTTTATTCCCAAAGCTAGAAAGAAAGTAGAGAAAGAATTCCATAGTATGGATGTCATTGTGGGCCAAGAGTTACGTTGTGAAAAGGAACGAAGAGTAAATTGTATTCTTGCTTTATTGTGTTCGCGACCACTTTCTCGTTTTGTTCAGAGTGAGTCTTTGTTGTTCAAAGTCATTAAGTGGAGATGGCATTAGAATGACTACTTTGGAGGCATCTGATATTTCTGTTTTAATTCTGGCTGGTAATAAAAATATTTTGATTCTGTTAATGAGGATTTTTGGTATTTAGGCAAAATACATCTGTAAAGCAGTTTCAGATACTTTGGGGCATTTTCTATATAAGATACTTTTGTAGAAATAGGACTTTACTCTTCATTTTTCCTACTGGTCTGTTCATCAAAACTATAACTTTATAGAATTTGCTTCTGAGAAATGAATTTAAATTTTTCTCAAAAAAAAAAACTGAATTTACCACATATGTTTTGGAACACAAAAATAAAATGGAGCATAATTTGCAGTGAGCAGACATTTTCCCTTAACGTGCGTTTCACGTGTAACTGGTCTGCAGCGGGCAGCTGTGGGTGCTGCTCCTGGTGCATCCCCAGCATGCCAGCCCTGGGCTCCTCTCTGCGCCTGTGGCCTGGCCTGCTGCTGCTTCGAGGCTCTGTGCCCAGCCCGCTGTCCTGGGGCAGCGGCTCTCATGGAGCCAGGCTTCAGCCCTGCATCAGGTCATTTCCCAGAGCATCGCAGAGCCAAGCAGTGGACTTGGTGCGGAAAGCAGCTCGTGACATCCGCGTTTGTGCTGTGAGCCAGGAGGGCACCAGGCTCGTGCTTGAGTCCACTTTGAAGTGTAGGTTCTGAGGGTAGAACAGCTCCACCTGTTAGGAATCCCAACAGGTGGATTGGAATCCTGTTAGGAATAAGGATGAAACTTGCTGGAGTGTTAAAACTGTTGAAGAAACTTGATTCGAAGTAAAATTTAACTGGCTTCACACATCTTCCTTTTCTTCTGGTTTGAAAGGAAGATGGAGAAATTTGTCATCTCCAGGAGACAGAATCTAGTCTTTCCTTACAGGAAGCCTGAGCAGCCATTTAGAAGGCCTAAATCCAAACTCCACCACTGCTCCGCAGGGCTCCCTTGCCACCCTTGGAAGCCTGCGACTTAGAGCAGCTCCCAGAGGAGCCACGGGGGCGCAGCGTGCCCAGTCTGGACTGTTCTGCTGCCTGCTGACGTGGCCGCGTGTCCTGGGCCCCACCTGACAGAAGGGGTCCACACCCCATTTCACCTCCCTGATCCTGGGACATAAGGCATGTAGGATTTCCCTTTTTTTTATTTATTTTTTTCTCATTCCCTTGTATTTATTTTATTTTTTATTTTTTCAAAAACAATTTTAGGAATCTTTACTTAAAAACAACCTTATCTTAAAATGGAGTAACTTTGGTTTTACGAGCAGCAAGCAAAGTACAGAAGCAAAAGTGCATTAGAGGAGCAAGATTGATTATATTCTTTGCAGCCAAAGATGAAGAAGCTGTATACAGTTAGCTAAAACAAGACCAGGAGCTGACTGTGGCTCAGATCATGAACTTGTTATTGCCAAATTCGATTATACAGTGGAAGTGAGGAATAGATTTAAGGGACTAGATCTGATAGATAGAGTGCCTGATGAACTCTGGACGGAGGTTCGTGACATTGTAGAGGAGACAGGGACCAAGACCATCCCCATGGAAAAGAAATACAAAACAGCAAAATGGCTGTCTGAGGAGGCCTTACAAATAGCTGTGAAAAGAAGAGAAGCGAAAAGCAAAGGAGAAAAGGTAAGATATAAGCATCTGAATGCAGAGTTCCAAAGAATAGCAAGGAGAGATAAGAAAGCCTTCCTCAGTGATCAATGCAAAGAAATAGAGGAAAATAACAGAATAGGAAAAACAAGAGATCTCTTCAAGAAAATTAGAGATTCCAAGGGAACATTTCATGCAAAGATAGGCTCGATAAAGGACAGAAATGGTATGGACCTAACAGAAGCAGAAGATATTAAGAAGAGGTGGCAAGAATACACAGAAGAACTGTACAAAAAAGATCTTCACGACCAAGATAGTCACGATAACGTGATCACTGACCTAGAGCCAGACATCTTGGAATGTGAAGTCAAGTGGGCCTTAGAAAGCATCACTACGAACAAAGCTAGTGGAGGTGATGGAATTCCAGTTGAGCTATTTCAAATCTTGAAAGATGATGCTGTGAAAGTGCTGCACTCAATATGCCAGCAACTTTGGAAAACTCAGCAGTGGCCACAGGACTGGAAAAGGTCAGTCTTCATTCCAATCCCAAAGGAAGGCAATGCCAAAGAATGCTCCAACTACCGCACAATTGCACTCATCTCACACGCTAGTAAAGTCATGCTCAAAATTCTCCAAACCAGGCTTCACCAATATGTGAACTGTGAACTCCCAGATGTTCAAGTTGGTTTTAGAAAAGGCAGAGGCACCAGAGATCAAATTGCCAACATGCGCTGGATCATGGAGAAAGCAAGAGAGTTCCAGAAAAACATCTATTTCTGCTTCATTGACTATGCCAAAGCCTTTGACTGTGTGGATCACAATAAACTGTGGAACATTCTGAAATAGATGGGAATCCCAGACCACCTGACCTGCCTCTTGAGAAACCTGTATGCAGGTCAGGAAGCAACAGTCAGAACTGTACATGGAACAACAGACTGGTTCCAAATAGGAAAAGGAGTGCATCAAGTCTGTATATTGTCACCTTGCTTATTTAACTTATATGCAGAGTACATCATGAGGAACGCTGGGCTGGAAGAAGCACAAGCTGGAATCAAGATTGCTGGGAGAAATATCAATAATCTCAGATATACAGATGACATGACCCTTATGGCAGAAAGTGAAGAGGAACTCAAAAGCCTCTTGTTGAAAGTGAAAGAGGAGAGTGAAAAGGTTGGCTTGAAGCTCAACATTCAGAAAACAAAGATCATGGCATCTGGTCCCATCACTTCATGGGAAATAGATGGAAAAATAGTGGAAACAGTGTCAGACTTTATTTTTTTGGGCTCCAAAATCACTGCAGATGCTGATTGCAGCCAGGAAATTAAAAGATGCTTACTCCTTGGAAGGAAAGTTATGACCAACCTTGATAATATATTGAAAAGCAGAGACATTACTTTGCCAACCAAGGTCCGTCTAGTCAAGGCAGTGGTTTTTCCCGTGGTCATGTATGGATGTGAGAGTTGGACTGTGAAGAAAGCTGATCGCCGAAGACTTGATGCTTTTGAACTGTGGTGTTGGAGAAGACTCTTGAGAGTCCCTTATACTGCAAGGAGATCCAACCAGTCCATTCTAAGGGAGATCAATCCTGGGTGTTCATTGGAAGGACTGATGCTAAAGCTGAAGCTGCAATACTTTGGGCACCTCATGCGACGAGTTGACTCACTGGAAAAGACTCTGATGCTGGGAAAGGTTGGGGGCGGGAGGAGAAGGGGACGACGGAGAATGAGATGGCTGGATGGCGTCACCGACTCTGTGGACATGAGTTTGAGTGAACTCCGGGAGTTGGTGATGGACAGGGAGGCCTGGCGTGCTGTGATTCATGGGGTCGCAGAGAATCGGACACGACTGAGCGACTGAACTGAACTGAACTGAAGTTCTACATTAGGTCACAGCGTCTAATCTGAAATCACACCCATAATATAATTTTTCAGGATATCTGGGAAATAGTTATTTCCCAGGATGTCTGAACCATTGCTACTCTATTTTGACTTTTAATTGTGGATTTCCCTTTTAAGTGGCTCAGATTTCCTGAGAGAACTCTGAACAATTTGGGGTTTCGTGGAGCAGTTGCTTTCTTCTCTGTTTAATATGCCAAGTACGCAGATGCTTAGAGCTGTGTGTTCTCTATGAAAATACCTTTATGAGTATTGGTTTTGAGGGGACACAGGTAGGTGTCACTGTGCTAGTCAAGTTAGTACCATCTCTATCCCCCCCCGCCACACACACACACACACACACACTCTCAAGATGTGCTGTGTGAGTATATATTAGGATGTTTTATGTTCTTTGATGGAATATATTCACGTTGTAGGCTTTCTATGGCTAGTTATAGGACTTTAGAATATTAGACTTTTCTTTCAAGTCCTTTTATGGTGAAGCATGAGGTTTTAACTCCATTTCCAGAAACAGGATGGTGAGGCAGCCTAAATGCAGTGACTTAGTCACCGGCACTGTTTGTGTGAGCGAGGTCACCTTCCAGCTCTTCACGAAGGCTGTGCCTTCACATGGGTGGTCTTCAGGGAGAAGTTAAGTCAGTCTGCGTTTCTGCTGGGGCTCACAAATAAAGCACATTCATGGTCTCGGCTGAGTCCCAAGTGGATGTTTTCCCACAGCTCAGAACCACAGTGCAGGCTTTCACGGTGAGAGGCCTGCCGGTGGGACTTGAAAGGGAAAGTGTGGCAAGCTCGGTGGAGGCGTGTTTCTGGGCTCACTGGATGTGTCTCTACCATCTCTCCTTGTGAGCAGGAAATTATCCAGTAGTCAAGAAGGAAAATGCAGTTTAAGCACAAGTATGTCAAGTGATTTGTTCTTTCAGGGAAGCACTAAAGGATGAGTCAGAGAGCTGCTTGTGCCCTCAGATGCACATATCTGACCCTGGAACAGCGGACCCTTGCTACAAACAATTGTGCGAACATGGGCAGTTGCTTTGCAGCTGGATTCTTTGTCTGTAACATAGTGTGTCTCCGCCTCTGGCCAGCTGGCTGCGTCCACCTTCTGCATGCACCAGGTCCTCAGTGCGCTTAGTTCATATGTGATTCTCTCAACATCGTGCCCCCTGAGGAGCAACAGGTGCCGGCATGGGTGTTGTCTGTCCACATGAAAGGGCCTGGCCACTGTGATTCCTTTTCTCTTTGATCTCCCTGTAGAAGGTTGGCTTGTCTGCCTAGAGATTCCTCTGAAGGGCAATTTAAAAGTTGGATTTGAGCAACATCAAGTGAAATGTCTTCCCATCTCATGCCGTGAGGGGCTGTTTGGTGTAGTTCATGGCTGGATGCAAGGAAAGATATTAACCCTTCCTTTTTAATCAACTGTCTTGCAGGCTGAGATTCCATCTGCCTTTCTCTTTTGCTTTTAGGAAAAATAACCAAAACATTTTTGTGCACATACAGCTCCCAAGCCCTAGAAGATGGACACACTGTGCTGCTTCAGACCCATCTTGAGGCTCAATTACCTTTACTTTGTTAGTACACATGAGGTGGAATATACTTGGATGGATGAGACCCTTAGAACTGACAGAAAAAGAAGACAGAAGGAAGATTTTCATGGGCAGAGCTGAGACTCTTTTCTCAAGGTGTTGTGATCAATAAAATAATCCGTTTTTAATGGTGTGCTGGCTGCTGCTGCTGCTAAGTCACTTCAGTCGTGTCCGACTCTGTGTGACCCCAGGCTCCCCCATCCCTGGGATTCTCCAGGCAAGAACACTAGAGTGGGTTGCCATTTCCTTCTCCAATGTGTGAAAGTGAAGTCGCTCAGTCATGTCCGACTCTTCGCAACCCCATGGACTGCAGCCTACCAGGCTCCTCCATCCATGGGATTTTCTAGGCAGGTGTGCTGGCAAGGGCTGCTGCTGTTGCTAAGTCACTTCAGTCGTGTCCGACTCTGTGTGACCCCATAGACGGAAGCCCACCAGGCTCCCCCGTCCCTGGGATTCTCCAGGCAAGAACACTGGAGTGGTTTGCCATTTCCTTCTCCAATGTGTGAAAGTGGAAAGTGAAAAGTGAAGTCGCTCAGTCGTGTCCGACCCTTAGCGACCCCACGGACTGCAGCCTACCAGGCTCCTCCATCCATGGATTTCTAGGCAACAGTACTGGAGTGGCTTGCCATTGCCTTCTCCGGCTGGCAAGGGCTGCTAAATACCAATTACTGGGTAAAGTGCTATCAGAGAGTGAAGTCATTTTGTGAATTATTGCATTGCACTAACATGCTCATCCTGGGGCGGCGGCGGGGGCGGGTGGAGAGGCGGTGGAAAGGCCAGGTTGCTTCTGATTGTTTAAAAAAAAAGACTCACTGTAAAAGTAGTTGCCTTATTTTGTAAATAATTTAGACAAGGGTATTGCTATCCAGAAATACAGATTTACACTTGTTTTGTTTTTAATGAAGATGGGAGGAGAAAATACCTTGAAATTTCAAACCTCATCAGTATCAGTATGATCATAAAGCAAAGCCAGAGAAAGTAGCTTGTGGCTTGTATTTCCCATCCATGTCCCAGTTTGTCGATTTTGCTTCTGGACTTTTTCTGTTAGAACCAGTATGTCTTTATAACCAGTGAATATCCCCACTTCTTAGGAATTTGTAGCTCTACTGTGACAAGATGGCCCGAGATTTATATGGTCCTATTTAAGAGCGGACAAGGATTTTGTTTGAAAAACAAGGATAAGAGTGAAGCTCTCTGTTCTAATAAACTGTGCTGAAGAGCCAAGTGATAGTTTGTTGACTGAATATGTCATCCATCCTGCCACGTGTGGTTCAGGTAGTGAGAGAGAAGAATGAAAGATTCAGGGCGGGGACAGCTCTGACAGCGGCCGGCTGCTCAGAAGCTTTCCTGTTTGGGGTTATTTATGTTTACAGTGTGCACGTGGCTTTGTAATTTTCTGAGGTTATGAAAGTATACATGTTTTGTGCCCCCAAAAGGGGATACAGTCATTCATATCCCATCACAGATATTGCTGGTGTGTGTATGTTCACAGTCATGCCAGTATCTTTTTCATGCATCCAATAAACAAGCTTTAATACAGTGTGGAACACATTGCATTTCATGTGATATGCCTTCTTATACAACAACATATGTATTATTCCATATCATTCCATATTATTTTTATTGGATATGTAGTAGCCTGTCTTACAGGTGTTATCACCACTTATTTAGCATAACTTAATACCCCGTGATTACTTATTTAGGTTATCTTCAACTTTAACTTATGCCCAGTTTTACTGCTGGGCCGTCCTCGAAGTTAATCGCATGTGGGTTTCTTTAGAGTTAGTAAAGCGCTCTCTAATGGCATGTCTCATTTGATTGGCACAGTGACCCCGTGACGCAGGGAGGCCACTGTGTCACATACAAAGAGGCTGTGGCTCAAAGGATCAAAGTGAGTGTTTTTAAGATGTGACCCCTCAGTGCAAGACGAGAATCACTGCCAGGGATTTGGGCGCTGATCCGATTGAAGGCCGGATGTTCCTTAACACCAGTGTCAGTGGTGCCTTCATGTTTTCAACAAACATCTAAGTGCTGAGTGTGCGTCAGGCTTAGTGAATGAGACAGACCCATATATACGGTTACATGAGGAAACCAGGTTGCTTCTTGGGTAATTTGGGGAATATTCGTGCTTATTTTAGTGGTCACAGGAAAGGGACTGTTTACCCAACCAGGTGAGAGCAAGTTCAAAGTACTGTCTTTGTTCTGGGGGGTGACTGGGTGCTTTGAGAGTCAAGTTAAGGATATGCTCCTTCCATAGTGACTGGTCCCATGTCTCATGCTGCTGAGAGAACTGGATATGTTACTGAGCAGTGTTTAGGTATAATGAAATAAGTGAAGTCAGGATCAGTTCAGTTCAGTCACTCATTCGTGTCCTACTCTTTGCGACCCCATGGACTGCAGCATGTCAGGCGTCCCTGTCCATCACCAGCTCCCGGAGTTTACTCAAACTCATGTCCATGGAGTCGGTGATGCCATCCAACCATCTCATCCTTTGTCATCCGCTTCTCCTCCCGCCTTCAATCTTTCCCAGCATCAGGGTCTTTTCAGATGAGTCAGCTCTTTGCATTGGGTAGACAAAGTATTGGAGTTTCAGCTTCAGCATCAGTCCTTCCAATGAATATTCAGGACTGATTTCCTTTAGGATGGACTGGTTAGATCTCCTTGCAGTCAAATGGGTATATCTTTCCTTTTCTCCTTCTCTTTTCTCTTCTCTTATTTTCATAGCTATTTGTAAGGCCTCCTCAGACAGCCATTTTACTTTTTTGCATTTCTTTTTCTTGCGGATGGCCTTGATCCCTGTCTCCTGTACAGTGTCACAGACCTCCATCCATCGTTCTTCAGGCAGTCTGTCTATCAGATCTAATCCATTGAATCTATTTTTCACTTCCACTGTATAATTATAAGGAATTTGATTTAGGTCATATGCGAATGGTCTAGTGGGTTTCCCTACTTTCTTCAATTTAAGTCTGAGTTTGGCAATAAGGAGTTCATGATCTGAGCCACAGCAGCTCCCAGTCTTGTTTTTGCTGACTGTGTAGAGCTTCTCCATCTTTGGCTACAAAGAATATAATCAGTCTGCTTTTGGTATTGACCATCTGGTGATGTCTACGTGTAGAGTCTTCTCTTGTGTTGTTAGAAGAGGGTGTCTCCTATGACAAGTACGTTCTCTTGGCAAAACTCTGTTAGCCTTTGCCCTGCTTCATTCTGTACTTCAAGGCCAAATTTGCCTGTTACTCCAGGTGTTTCCCAGGTAGCTCAGATGGTAAAGTGTCTGCCTGCAATGTGGGAGACCCGGGTTCGATCCCTGGGTTGGGAAGATTCCCTGGAGAAAGAAATGGCTACCCACTCTATTACTCTTGCCTGGAAAATTCCATGGATGGAGGAGCCTGGTAGGCTACAGTCCCTGGGGTCGCAAAGAGTCAGACAGGACTAAGCGACTTCACTTTACTTCCAGGTGTTTCTTGACTTCCTACTTTTGCGTTCCACTTGCCTATAATGAAAAGGACATCTTTCGGGGGTATTAATTTTAGAAGGTCTTGTCGGTCTTCATAGAACCATTCAACTTCAGCTTCTTCAGCATTACTGGTCGGGGCATAGAGTTGGATTACTGTGATATCGAAGTCAGGATAGAACATCATTTAAATATAGCTCTTTGAAAATCACTGCTAATCTCTTATGTCTGAACATATTTTCTGAATATAATGTTATGTGAATTCGGACAAAATGCCTTTTTTTTCACACGTTGGAAAAAATGCAAATAAAAATGTTCAGTTATTCAAGGATGGCCTGAAACTGGGATATTTTCATATGATGCTGCCAGTACTGTGAATTGCTCTCAATCCTGTAACGGGATGCATACAGACACATTAAAATGTCTCTAAAGGGGACATTAAAATGTAAAAAGCCATTAAAATGTCAGTAAAAGGGAAAAGCTACCCACTCCAGTATTCTGGTCTAGAGAATTCCATGGACTGTATAGTCTGTGATGTTGAAAATAATCGGACATGATTATTTTCACTTAAAATCACTGAGTGATTTTCACTTCACTCATGACTTGACTCATTAAAATGTTTAAATTCTTTGATTTGGGAATCTCACTCTGAAAATGCATTTTCTAGGGATAACAGAAAATAGAGAAAAAGCTATCAATATATACATTGGCAGTGTCACCTATCATGGTGAAAAATAGAAACAAATCTAAATGTTTAATAGTGAAGTAGTTTAGAAAACAACACCACATCTTTCTCACCAGACTCGGTCAGCATCCAAATACCTGTGAAACTGTCAGCATAGTAAACTAAATAAAGAAGCAAATTAAGCCACTGAATGGTATGTATATACATTATAGCTGCAAGCATGTAACTAAACACTTGAGAAAATATGCTAAAGTGGCAATAAGTTTGTCTTATAGGGTGGGAAGGATCAAGGATGTTCCTGTTTTCATTGTCTGTGTTTAAAATTTTATGTAATACAGTTATATTACTTTTTCAAGACATTAGTTAATGGCTTTGTTTTATTAAAATGGCGTATGAGTGAGTGAAAGTCACTCAGTCATGTCCAGCTCTTTGCGACCCCATGGAATAGTCGTTCGAATTCTCCAGGCCAGAATACTGGAGTGGGTGGCAATTCCCTTCTCCAGGGGATCTTCCCAACCCAGAGATCAAACCCAGGTCTCCCACATTGCAGGCAGATTCTTTATCAGCTGAGCCACCAGGGAAGCCTAAGAACACTAGAGTGGGTAGCCTATCCCTTCCCCAGAATATCTTCCTGACCCAGGAATTGAACCAGGGTCTTCTGCATTGCAAGGAGATTCTTTACCAGCTGAGCCAACAGCTGGCCTAAAATGGCATATACTTCTTTTTAAAGTGTATGCAATACAAGAAAGCAAAATATAAAATGACAAATCACCTCCTATCCCCATCTCCAAAAATAGTCTGACATTTGGTAAACATCCTTTTAGAAGTCACTTTTTCCATATATTAGTATTGTTTTAAAAAGGTAGTTGCAGGTACACAGATACTAAAGAGCAAATAGTTTTACCTTAAAATGGGTTTGTCTGGTAGAGCGTAAGTAAATATCACCTATAAGGAGCTCCTGTTTTGGGCTTTGCCATCTGTAATCTGTCTCAGCTACTCGCCTCTGCCCTTCAAGTAGTGAGAGTGGCTGTGTCCCAGTAAAGCTTTCTCACTCTTCATTCTGTGTTTGGATCTGTGTTTCCACCTAGCATCATTTCCTTCTGCCTGGAATTTCTGGAAACATTTCTCATAGTGGCAGACTGCTGGTGGTGGTGAATTCTTAGAACTTTCACATGTCCAACAAGTCTTCATTGCTCCCTGATATTGAAAGAGATTTTCACTGGGCAGAGAATTCTAGACGGCTGGGTTTTTTTTCCTGTCTGCTTTATAGATTTTGCTCCACTGTCTCTTTGTTTGCATTGTTTTCAACAGGAATTCTGCTGTCATTCTTTTTTGTTCTCTCTGTGTAAATGTCTTTTTTTCTCTGACTGCTTATAAACCTCTCTCAGAGTTTTTGAGAAATTTAGTTATGATGAGTCTTGGTGTAGTTTTCTTCATGTTTCTTGAGCTTGGTTTCATTGGCCATCTTCAGTCTGTGCATTCATAGTTTGCATTGAATGTGGAATTGTTTTGGCAGTTTTTTCTTCATGGTTGTTTTTTCTTCTCTCTCAGAAGCTCCCGTTCGTTCTGCCTTATAATGTTTCTTGGAGTTGTCCCCAAGCCCACTAGTGTCCTTCTGCTCTTCCTTCCATTTTGGATGTTTTCTCCCTCTGTCCATTTTGGATAGTTTCTGTAAGCATTCAGGTTCACTTATCCTTTCTTCTGGAGTGTCTATAATCTATTACTGCCATCCAGAGTAGTTTTCATCTTGGATTTTGTGATTTTCATCCCTAGAAATTCTGTCTTTATTTCCATATCCTACAATTCTTACTAACCTTTTGAACA
The DNA here is from genome assembly GCF_049115385.1 of Moschus berezovskii. Lineage (NCBI taxonomy): Eukaryota > Metazoa > Chordata > Mammalia > Artiodactyla > Moschidae > Moschus > Moschus berezovskii. The sequence goes on from NC_142463.1 coordinate 106,594,573, forward strand.
TCTGAAATAGTTACAGTAACTGCTTTTTGTGTTCTTACCTAACTCTAACATCTGAGTTAGTTCTAGGTTGTTTTCAAGTAGTTCTTTCTTCTTATAAGGAGTCCTATTTTCCTGATATTTTCTTGCCTGGCAATCAGTTGGATATCTGGAATTGTGAATTTTAACTTGTTGGGAGTAGGATATTTTTGCTTTCTAATAAATATTCTTAAGTTTCATTCTGAAATGCAGTTAATTTGTCAAAATAATTTGCTTCTTTGGGGCCGTCTTTTAAAATTTGTTAGGAAAAATCAGAGCAGTGTTCATCCTAGTGCTAATTATTTCCGCCGAAGCAAGACCTGAGTGCTCTCCCTAATGCTGCATGAATTATGAGGTGTTCCAGTGTACCTGCTGGGAATCAGGTGCGTGCACAGCCCTGTCAGAACGTCTTCACTGTTCCCTCGTTTTTACTCAGTGTGGTATATTCCTCACATGGATGTGCTGGCAGTCCTCGGGGGATGCTTGAGCTGGGCCAGCAGTGTCTGTTCTGTTCTGTGTCTACTTCTGTCCTGCAGACTCTGCTTGCTCTGGCCTCCTGGGTCCACAGCTGCGTTTATTCTGTGAGGGCAGCATTCTCTGCCTGTGTACTCATTCAGTGCCGTAACCTTGAAATGCTGAAGACAGTAAGCTGGGGCCATCGTGACATTCACCACACTCATTTCCCATTTTTCACAGACCTCTCTATTTGACTACCCAGTGTCTTAAACTGTTGTTTCATATGCGTTGTTTATTTTTTTCTCTCTTGTTTGCTTTTGGCAGGGAAATAAATCTTGTTCCTATTACTTATTGTCTTGCCTAGAAACACAAATGTTTAGGTGATGGTGTTTTAAAATTATTTTTAAGTGAATAATTTAAAGTTGAGATATTACAGTATTAAGAGATGGGTTTCCCCTAAACTGCCTGATTATTATTAAACTTTTCTTCATTTCCAAATGTTTCTCACATTGTAAACTAGAGTATACATGAAAAGAAGGTACATGAAAACAAGACCCACACCCCTCAGAGAAAAGAATATAAAAAAGTTTCTCACAAATGGGTCACGAAGAAACCCTGCCCTATGTATGGCACCACAGTGTGTATGGAGAGAGGATTTGCATTCCCTGTGTGAGATGCACTGTGAAGAAGTAAATTTGGTTTCCTGAGTTATTCTTTTATCATCTTTTCTTTAAACACAGGGCTAGAGTTTGTATGGTCTTAGTTCTAGGAAATCCATCTGTGAAGTAAAATTTTATCATCACCACATTTTGCTCCGTGGTTGAAATTTCTGCAATAGAGAAGCCCCAGAAGTTCACATCGTCTTCATGCTTTGGGTCATTGTCTTACTTTCCCTGGATAGAAGCACTCTCAGGATTGTTGAAGATGAGGTGCGTGACCACCTCGCCAGCACAGTGCCCAGCAGGCATGTGGTGACCAATGGCTTTGGGGAACTGAGCCTGCTCGTGTCACTGAGAATGGGCCTCTCTGTCAGTCAGCTTGCAGCCCAGCTTGGAGTGAACCCTCCCTGTGCAGGATCTCCAGGCAACCTTTGCCTGAAAGCAGGCCTCGAGGCTAGTATTCCTTCATTTTTAAATTATGCTTCATTTATTTTTCTTGGCTTCTCTGGCTGAGGTCTCCTTGTTTTGAACAGAAGTTGTGATGATAGGCATTCTTGTCTTGTTTTTAAGTTTAAAGAAAAAGCATTGTCTTCTACTAATGATTGACTGTGAGTTCTACAGACTGTTTTGTGGATGCCTATTTCCCTCCAGAATGTAAGTCCTTTTCGGTACTGCATTTTGTCTTCAATGAGGCCATGCTGACATTTGCGTTTGTAAGGTGAGTGAATGAGGTGTTGTACAATTGAAAAATGGCCATAGTTGACATATGCAAGTTATTAGTTAGGTTTTAAACTCACTAAGTGAAGCTGAAAGTTATGCTTTCTAATTACAGAGTCGAGTTTAAATTGAAAGGAGCAAGCCCAATTGGCTTGTCTAACGCTGAGGGTGTGTAAATCTGTAAGGCTCTCCAGGAGCTGCTCCTCTTTGAAGACAGCGTTTTTGTTTCTCGCACGTGTCATGCTATCAGCGACTGGCACCCCTGTCCCTCAGTGTGTTGTGACAGGCAGCATGTTTCTCTGCAGACTTCTCTGGGCATATGTGGAGTTCTCACCTCTTAATCAGCACCTTGAACGGTGTTCTTGTCTTTGTCCCTTGAATAGAACACTGCTGAGAGGTGGACGGGAGTGTGTCTTACAAGCTTGCGGTGCAGGTGGGCTTGCAGAGCCCTTGACAAAGTGGAGTGCCTTGTGCAGCTGGCTCTGTCTCTTTTCTGGAATTTAGACATCCGTGGTAACCGAGGGACCTTGAGATCATGGTTCCTCCTATGGTCTTTCCTAATGTCCATTACATGCTCAATACAGGCTGGCTCCCTTCGTCCTTTCTGGCTGAATCAACTGGACTGGGACTGTGAGAGGCCAGAGACCAGCCTGGGAGCAACACGTAAGGAGGCTCTCACTCTCAGATTGTAGAAGCGTTTTGGACTGAATTGTGTCCCCCAGAATTCATATTTTGGGGCTCTAGCCACTAGTCCCTGAGAGTACAGACTATATTTGGAGATAGAGCCTATTAAGAGGTGATAAAAGTAATATGAGACTCACAGGGTGGGCTTTGGTCCATTCTGACTGGTATCTTGTAAGAACAGAAGATGAGAACACAGAGATGCCAGAGGTGCTTGTGATTATAGGAGAATGACAGCAAGTAGGTGGCCATCTGCCAGCCGAGGAGAGAGGCCTCAGAATGAAGGAGGCCCTGCTGACTCCATTTACTTGCACATCCAGCCTCCAGACCTGTGAGGGGAAAAACAAAAAGTTTCTGTTGGTGAGTTTCTGTGTTTCTGTTTAAGCTGCCTGGCCTGTGGTGCTTCCATACGGCAACCCTGACAAGCCGGTAACAGGTGCCGCGCTGCCCTGTACGGCTCTGGAGTGAGCGCCTGCTCAGACCTGTGCTCAGGATGGCTCCCAGCTCAGCCACAACTCTGGAGTGAGCACCTACTCAGACCTGTCCTAGGACAGCTCCCAGCTTGCCCCAGGCCCCAGTCTGCAGGCAACACAAGTTTCTTAAGTCAATCAAAAGGTGATGGGTGGTTGTTGAAGGAGCACGTGAGCCCAGTAATCTCTCCTTCACATCTTTGCAGAAGGAAATGTGTTCCTGCTTCCACTAAGTGCATCTGAATCTCTGAGACACTGCAGTGTTTGATGGGTGTAGACTGAAGCCGTGGCTCAGCCTCTTCCCTGAAGAGAGTGGCTGCTTCTCCCTTGAGGGCTAAAGAAGAGTTGTTAGCAACAATTGTTAATATCCCAATTGTGTAATCTCCCATCACACATTGCTTGCAGGATGAAATGCTTGAATATGTAATGGATGTAAATTTCGTGGAATTAAGAAAAGATGAAAGACTTCAGAAAAAGGTCCAAGAGAAAACCAAAGAGCCAAGAGAATGTGAAATGGACGTCTAGGAATATCACAGTGCAATTTAAGAACATCAGAAAGAAAGTTCTAAAATACTGTGGAAGGACAAAAGGAGAGCATGTGTAAAGAAGCTGCGATCATAGTGACTTCAGAGTTTTCAACAGTAGCTCCAGAAATAGAGATGATGGAGGAGTGTTTCAGTCTTAAAGGAAAGCAACGTAGAGAGCACAGAATGTCATACCCAAGGTAAAGAGGGCTCGATGAAAGCATGCTCTTACATACAGGCCTCAACGTAATGATCGCAATAAACGTGAATGAGCTAAACTCATTAGTGAAAAAGACAAAGATTGGTAGATTGAATAGAATTCTGTATACCACTCATGAAGGATATGCAGTCAGACTTTAAAAGTGAATGGGTGGAATGAGCATGCTGGGAGAATACTAACCAAAAGAAAACTGGAATAGTCATATACATATATAAAATAGATGCAGAGAAATTATATGGTTGTGATTGAAGGGTTACTACATAGTTAATGAAAGAAATAAAATGTATTTGTATTTTCTTAATAGAAACAAATTTATACTCATTTTTAATATAAACAAAAGAAGCATGCAACTGAGAGTTAAAATATAACAGTAATCTTGAATCTTAAGAGCATAAAGTGATGAAGGACCCATTTTAAGAAATTAGTGGGGGGGAACCCTAAAAGTAAAGATAAAATTACAATGTGTGTGCGTGCACATATGTGCTCAGTCGCATCCAGTTCTTTGTGACTTTATGAACTCTGACAGGTGCCTTTGGGATTTTCCAGCAGGAATACCGGAGTGAGTTGCTGTTTCCTCGTCCAGTCGAAATTAGCATAATACAAAAAAAAAACAGAAATACAATAAACAAAACCATAAGTTGGTTCTTTAAAAGAAAAAAAACTGGTTAAAGAAAGGTGAGGCATGTATGAATAATATTATTGAGGAAATGGAAAAGTACAGAAATACTAGATTTAAATGTTAATAAAACATAATGTCTTTGGGTATATATTAAAGTTTTGAAAACCTGGACAAGTTTCTCGTAACTCTAAAAATTCATATTCACTTGAATAATTCTATAACTTCAAAAGCAGTAAAAACAGTGGTTAAGATCTTCCCACAAAGAAAGCCACCTGACTCAGTTTTAATAGTTGATTTCTTCCATTTCTGAAACACATCACAATTTCACATTTCCAGAAGATAAAAAAGCTGAAGCATACTCACCATCCTGCTCATTCTGTCAGGTCAGCCAAGCGCTGATTTGGAATTCAGATGGACACACTGTGACCATTGCAGGCTGTTTCACTCATTAAAATAGATGAAAACTGTTCTGAATACAGTAGCAAATTAAATCTGACATAATATGGGAAAGATAGGCTTATTTCAGTTGTGCAAGAAATGTAATGTTAGAAAATTCATGAATCTCTAGTAACCATATAAAGAGATGTTCAGCAGCACTAGTGATTTAGAAAAATGTCACATCAGTGACATACATGATGCGCACCTTCCATTGACCAAAACCCAGGAGTCTCACAGTGCCAGCTAGTGGGAGGGGATGGAGGATCCTCACATGTTGTCCGCAGGAGTGCAGATATGAGGGACTTGGACAAGAATTTAGCATTGTGCGCTGTTGCTGAACATTCACCAACCAAGAGAAATAATTGCAGAAAGACGAGACTTACTATCGAATGTTTTTGTTTTTTCTTCTGTGCTGTTGACAGTAACAGGAAGCATGGGAACAATTCACATGCCTGTCAGCAGCAGGGACACTGCAACACTGAGCAAACTGTTCTGGTGAGCAGCAGTGTCATACAGTGGTTCACGCACAAGACCTACAGTGGTGTGGGTCAATGCAGATGAATATCAGCAGTGCAGCTGTAGAAAGTAAGCCCAAAGGACTACAGCTTGTACAGTTTTTCTCATGAAATACCGTCGAAATCTAAAATACGTTTTGGCAAGTCATATAGATGGAATAAGGCTGCTTTTAAAAGAGAGCAAGTGAGTAATGTACATAGTCGTAATCAGGAGGAAGATGACCTCAGAAAATGGGTTCGAGCATACAGGGCTTATGTGGATTGGTGGGAGTTTTAGCTTTTGTCTAGGTGATGGGTTCATGGATATTTCATTCATTTTAAAATACAGCATGGTCCAATGGTGTGTGTGTTAGGAACTAAGGATTGTGATTATAGATACATTTCTGTGCAGTGAACGTTCAAAAACATACATACTGTGGTAGGTTTCTCTAGTATATGATTATCTATGTGTACAAGATACATGTACATATGAGATCTATAGTGTGGTTAACTCTTGGTGAACTATGTGTTTGGATAGATATGAATGGTCTATATCCATTATACAAAGTAGTTTGACTGCCCTAAAAGTCCTTCATGCCCCCCAACCCCCCTCCACCCCCGCTATTTATCCACTCCTATCTCTTAAGCTCTGGAAACCACTGATCTTTTTACTGCCTCCATAGTTTTGTTTTGGAAGAAAAGCTGTGACAAAGCTAGACAGCATATCGAAAAGCAGAGGCATTACTTTGCTGGCAAAGGTCTGTCTAGTCAAAGCTATGGTTTTTTCCCCCAGTAGTCATGTATGGGTGTGAGAGTTGGACCATAAAGAAAACCGAAGAATTGATGCTTTTGAACTGTGGTGTTGGAGAAGACTCTTGAGAGTCCCTGACTGCAAGGAGATCCAACCAGTTCATCCTAAAGGAGATCAGTCCTGAATATTCATTGGAAGGAGCAATGCTGAAGCTGTAACACTTTGGCCACCTGATGCAAAGAAGTGACTCACTGTAAAAGACCCTGATGCTGGGAAGGATTGAAGGCAGGAGGAGAAGGGGATGACAGAGGATGAGATGGTTGGATGGCATGACCGTCTCGATGGAAATGAGTTTGAGCAAGCTCTGGGATTTGGTGATGGATAGGGAAGCCTGACAAGCTGCAGTCCATAGGGTCGCAAAGAGTCAGATACAACTGAGCGACTGAACTGATAGTTTTATCTTTCCAGAAAGTCATATATAGTTGGAATCATATAATATGTAGCCTTTTCAGATTGATTTCTTCACTTAGTGATATGCATGTCTTCTCATGATCATAATAGCTCATTTCTTTTTAGTGCTGAATAATATTTTGTTCTCTGAGTGTACCAGTTTATTTGGCCATTCTCCTACTGAATAATCTTGGCTGCTTCCAGGTTTTGGCAGTTATGAATAACGCTGCTATAAGCATATGTGCGCAAGTTTTTGTGGGGACATAAACTTTGAACTCCTTTAGGTAAATACTGAAGACTGTGACTGCTCCTTGTGTGGTAAGAGTGTGTTTGATTTTATAAGGAACTGCCAGACTGTTTCACAAAGTGGCTGTGCTGTTTTGCATCGCCAGCGGTGATGAATGCAGGTTCCTGTCACTCTATGTTCTCACCGGGAGTTGGTTTTTCAGTGTTCAGGATTGTGGCCATTCTGATACGTGTGTAGTGGTATCTTCGTTGTTTTAATTTGCGTTTTCTTGATGACATACGATGAGGAACGTCTTTTCATCTGCTTATTTTGCCGTCTGCATATCTTCTTTGGAAAGAAAGTGAAAGTGAAGAAAGTGAAGTCATTCAGTCATATCCAGCTCTTTGTGACCCCATGGATTGTGGCCTGCCAGGCTGCTCCATCCACGGGATTTTCCAGCAAGAATACTGGAGTGGCTTGCCGCCTTCTTTGGAAAGGTGTCTCTTTAGGCTCTTGGCCCACTGTTAAAATCAGGTTTGCTTGTTTTCACACTGCTGAATTTTAAGAGTTCTTTATGTATTTTGTGTGTGATAGTCATTCTTTGTGACACTACGGACCATAGCCTGCCAGGCTCCTCCGTCCGTGGAATTTTCCAGGCAAGAATACTGGAGTGGGTTGCCATTTTCTTCTCCAGGGGATCTCCCTAGCCCAGGGATTGAACCTGGGTCTCCCACATTGTAGACAGACTGTTTTACCATCTGAGCCACCAGAGAAAAAGAGTTATGTATACTTTAGATCCATCTTTTGTCAAATGTGTTTTGCAAATGTTTTCTGTCAGTCTGTGGATTGTCTTACTTTCTTGACATTGTCTTTCCCAAAGCAGAAGTTTTCAATTACAGGCAGGTCCAGCGTGCTGTGATTCATGGGGTCGCAAAGAGTCGGACAGGCAGGTCCAGCGTGCTGTGATTCATGGGGTCGCAAAGAGTCGGACACGACTGTGCTACTGAACTGAACTGAGTTTATCAATTATTTCTTTCACAGATTGTACCTATGGTTTTTTAATCTAAAAGATCATCACCATATGCAGGGTTATCTAGGCTTTCTCCATGATATAGTTTTGTAATGTACATTTAGGTCTAATATCCTTTTGGGGTTAATTTTTGAAAAGGGCGTGATGTCTGTGTCTGGATTGATTTTTTTTTGTTTTTGCGAGTGTTTTTCGAGTATCATCTGTTGAAAAGACTTTTCTCCATGTGTTGCCTTTGTTCCTTTGTTGGAGATTGGTTGACTGTATGCACGTTGGTCCGTTTCTGAGAGCTGTGCTCTGTTCCTCCCTCTATTTTTCCACCAGTGCTGCACTGTCTTGCTTGTTGTTGTTCAGTCACTCAGTTGTGTCTGACTCTTTGCAACCCCGTGGACTGTAGCACGCCAGGCTTCCCTGTCCTTTACCACCTCCCAGAGTTTGCTCAAACTCATGTCCATTGAGTCGGTGCTGCCGTCCAACCATCTCATCCTCTGTCGTCCCCTTCTCCTCCTGCCTTCAGTCTTTACCAGCATCAGGGTCTTTTCCAGTGAATCAGCTCTTCACATCAGGTGGCCATAGGATTGGAGCTTCAGCCTCAGCATCAGTCCTTCCAGTGAATATTCAGGGCTGATTTCCTGTCTGTCCATTGATTTGGTTCTTGGTTTTGCTCATCAGAATTTGGAGTTTTGCTTGTGGCAGATCTTGTGCGTGTATTGTCAGATTTACACCTAAGTGTTTCATTTGGTGGGGAGGGGGTGTGAACGTAAATGTATTGTGATTTTAATTTTAAATTTCACCTGTTTATTGCTGGTAGTTTGAAAGCAATTACCTTTTGTATATTAACCTTGTGTCCTGCAATCTTGCTATAATTAGTTCCAGGAGGATTTTTTAGACAGTTCTTTTGGATAGTCTACATAGATGATCATATCATCTGTGAAAAAGATGTCTTGCTTACCAGTCTGTATATGTTGTATTTCCTCCTCTTTTCTTGGTGCATTATCTCGTGCTTTCTGTTCAGTGTTGAGAAGGAATGGCCAGAGGGGACATTCATGCCTTATTCCTGATCTTAGTGGGAAAGTTTCAAGTTTCTCACCGTTGTGTATGATACTAGCTGTAGGTATTTTTATTCTTTATCAAACTGAAGGAAGCTCTTCTCTATTTCTGCTTGTCTGAGTGATTTTATCATGAATCGGTGTTGGATTTTCTCATGCTTTTTCCATATCACTTATGACCGTGTGATTTTTGTCTCTCAGCATGTTGATTTAATGGATTACATTAATTTTGAAATGTTGACGCCAGCCTTGAATACCTGGTTTAAATCCCACTTGGTTGTGGTATATAAATATTTTTATACATTATTATTTTTATTTACTAATAAATACTTTGTTGTGAATTTTTACATGTATGTTCATGGACAGTAGCAATCTATAGTCTGTAGTTTTCTTCTTTTGTAATGTCTTTGTCTGGTTTTGATATTTGGGTAATGCTGGTCTCATATAATGAATTAGGAAGTATTCCCTCTTCCTTTATCCTTTGAAACAGATTTTAGAGTTTTGGAATCATTTCTCCGTTAACTGCTTGGTAGAATTCACCAGTGAATCTGGCTGGACCTGGCGCTTTCTGGTTTGGAAAATTATTTATTGATTAAACTTCTTTACTGGATACAGGGCTATTCGTATTGTCTATTTCTTCTAATGTGAATTTTGGCAGATTGTGTCTTTCAAAGAATCAGTCCATTATCATCTACGTTATCAAATAATGGACACAGGGTTCATAATATTCCGTTATCATTTTAATATCCATAGGATCTATAGTGATGTCCCGTATTTCATTTCTGAAATAAGTAATGTGTGTCTTCTATCTTTAATTCTTAGCTTGGCAGAAGTCTTATCAATTTTATTGATCTTTACCAAGAACCAGCTTTTGATTTTGTTCATTTTTCTTGATTGATTTATGCTCTACTTCTTCTTCCATTTACTTTGGTTTTGATTTGCTGTTTTTCTTCAGTCTCCTAAGCTGTGGACTTAGATTCTTGGTTTAGATGTATCTTTTCTGATACATGCGCTCATTGTAAGTTTCCCTCTATGCACTACTTTCATCACCCCCAGCAAATTTCAGTAAGTTGTTTCTCTTCTCATTTAGTTCAAAATAGTTTTGTTTATCTTGAGGTTTCAACTTTGACCCATGTATTAGTTAGAAGTGTGTTTATTCTCTAAATATTTTGGGTGGGATGTTCAGTTTTCTTTCTGTTATTGATTTCTAGTTTAATTCTCTTGTGATCTGAAAACTGACATTATATGATTTCTATTTTAAATTTGTTAAGGTATGTCTGATGGCTCAGAATGGGATCTGTCTTGTTGAATCTTACATGGGAGTTTGAAAAGAATGTATATTCTGCTGTTGTTGGATGAAGTAGTCTATAAATGTCAATTATAACCAGTTGATTTGTAGTGTTAGGTTAAATTATGCCCTTACTGATCTTCTGCAGGAATGAAATTACTGTTCCAGTGGATTACTGTTCAGCTTTAGTAGATATTGCCAGTCATTTCCCCAAAAACGTGTGCCTTCAAGATACGAGAATTCTCTTTGTGCCAGTATTTGGTATTGTTGGTCTTTTTTAGTTTTAGGTATTTTATTGCTGTGGAGAAGTATCCTTTGGTTTTAATTTTTTAATGAATAATGATATTGAGCAGCTTTTCATAAGCCTGGTGATTATTCTTAGTCTTTCTGCCCATTTATAAAATCTTGCTTTTTTCTGTTTTTTAGAATTTTTATACCACCTTTCATGCTTTGGCCTTTAACCCATGTAAAATTTACTTCTGAATATGATGTGATATAGGGAGTCAAGTTTCTCTTCTTTTTTCTGTATACGTTTATCCAGTGGTTCTACCAAGTTTCTTTTTCCCATTAGATTGCTTTTGTCAAAAATCAGTAGATGCTGTATCTGTGTGTTTATTTCTGGACTCTGTTCTGTTGGCTTGGTCTGCTATTCCCGCACCAATAGGATGCGATCGTGGTTCTTGAAGCTTCACCCTACAAGTTTGAAGTGAGATATTGTGAGTTCTTGAAGTCTGTTGTTTTATTATTGTTATGGCTATCCTAGGTTCTGTGAATTTCCATGCAGATTTTATCATTGACTTCTTAGTCATTAAAACTCTCCCCAAAAGCTTCTTGGAAATTTGATTGGGATTACATTGATTCCACGGGTCGTTAGAGGGTAATTCAACAACAGTAATATCTTACAGTTAAGTAATGTGATATTTGCCTCATTTCTTCAATTTCTGCCAATGAAATTTTTATGTAAAAGCCTTGTACATTGTTTATTAAGTGCATTCTAATGTATTTTATGTAGTTGCTACTATGGTATGCTAAATCGCTTCAGTTGTGTCCGACTCTTTGCAACACCATGGACTGCAGCCTGCCAGGCTCCTCTGTCCATGGGATTCTCCAGGCAAGAATACTGGAGTGGGTTGCCATGCTCTTCTCCAGTTGCTATCATAAATGGTATTGTTATTTTCCTTAACAATCTCCAGTTGTACTTATTCTATTTTTGTATTTCCTTTTGGATTGTCTATATACACAATTGTTTCATCTGTGTACAGTGTTAATCAGGTTGAGTAGAGACATCTTTGTCTTGTTGATGACTTCAGGGAAAAAAACCGCTCGGTATCTCACCATTTGGGTTTAAACTCTTGAGATTTTTAAAGTAGGTAACCTTTATCAATAAGGAAGTCTCTATCTCTAATTTGCTGAGAGCATTTATTGTGAGTATGTATTGATGAATTTATCAGATCTTTCTTCTGCACTGACTTTTGTTTTTCCTTGGTTACTATACTGAATTACATTTAAGTACTAAATTATTGTTTTTCACTTCTATAACAAAACAACTTTGTTGTTCTTTAATTGGTGAGTCACACCTGATTCTCCTGTGACCCCATGGACTGCTGCCCACCAGGCTCCTCTGACAGTGGGATTTCCCAGGCAGGAATACTGGAGCAGATTGCCATTTTCTAGTTCAGGTGATCTTACTGACCCAGGGATCGAACCTGCATCCCCTGCATTGCAGGCAGATTTTTTTACCACTGAGCCACCAAGGAAGCCCACTTAGTTGTGATTTACTATCTTTGCATGTTATGGATGTTGATTTGTTAATTTTTGGTTGGGATTTCTGTGTCACAGTTACGAGAGGTGTTGACTTGTAATTTCTTTTTTCAATGCGTTTTTCCAGGGGTGGATGTCAGGGTATAGCAGGAACATAATGGGAAGTGTTTCATCTTTTTCTGTTCTTTGAGAGACTGAATCTGATTTCCATTTGTATTGTTCTATTATTTGAATGAATTTGCCTTTCATTCCTCTGAGCTTGAAATTTCCTTAGGGGAAGGTTTCTAATTGCAAAGTCAAATTCTTCAATTAGAGCTATTGTTGTTGTTGTTGTTTTCTTTTTCTTCTTGAATCAGTTCTTGTAATTTATATTGTTCACCGAGTTACCCCGTTTCAGTTAAAGTATTTATTTGCAAAAATTGTTCATAGTATTTTCTTTTCAGTGTCTGTAACATCTGAGAGTAAGGGTAGTGATCCACTCTCCTCCTCTCTCTCCCTTCCCCTCCCTCTCTCTCACCCAGGGGATTGGATGGGGATGGATCCAGGAAGAGGCTTATCCATTTTCCTGATATTTTAAAACAAAGGCCTGTTTAGTTCTTTGGCCCATTTTTTGATTGGGTCACTTATTTTTCTGGAATTGAGCTGCAGGAACTGCTTGTATATTTTGGAGATTAATCTTTTATCAGTTGCTTCATTTGCTATTATTTTCTCCCATTCTGAAGGCTGTCTTTTCACCTTGCTTATAGTTTGCTTTGCTGTGCAGAAGCTTTTGATTTTAATTAGGTCCCATTTGTTTATTTTTGCTTTTATTTCCAATATTCTGGGAGGTGGGTCTTGGAGGATCCTGCTGTGATTTATGTCGGAGAGTGTTTTGCCTACGTTCTCTAGGAGTTTTATAGAATCTGGTCTTACATTTAGCTCTCTAATCCATTTTGAGTTTATTTTGGTGTATGGTGTTAGGAAGTGTTCTAGTTTCATTCTTTTACAAGTGGCTGACCAGTTTTCCCAGCACCACTTGTTGAAGAGACTGTCTTTTGTCCATTTTATATTCTTGCCTCCTTTGTCGAAGATAACGTGTCTGTAGGTGCGTGGATTTATCTCTAGGCTTTCTATTTTGTTCCTTTGATCTATATTTCTGTCTTTATGCCAGTACCATACTGTCTTGATGACTGTGGCTTTGTCGTAGAGCTTGAAGTCCGGCAGGTTAATTCCCCCAGTTCCATTTTTCTTCCTCAAGATTGCTTTGGCTATTCGAGGTTTTTTGTATTTCCATACAAATTGTGAGATTATTTGTTCTAGTTCTGTGAAAAATATTGTTGGTAGCTTGATAGGGATTGCATTGAATGTATAAATTACTTTGGGTAGAACTAAACAGACATTTCTCCAAAGAAGACATAAAGATGGCTAACAAGCACATGAAAAATTGCTCAACATCCCTCATAATCAGAGAAATGCAAATCAAAACCGCAATGAGATACCATTTCACACCAGTCAGAATGGCTGCTATCCAAAAGTCTACATGCAATAAATGCTGGAGAGGGTGTGGAGAGAAGGGAACCCTCTTACACTGTTGGTGGGAATGCAAACTAGTACAGCCACTATGGAGAACAGTGTGGAGATTCCTCAGAAAACTGGAAATAGAACTGCCATATGATCCAGCAATCGCACTCCTGGGCATACACACCGAGGAAACCAGAATTGAAAGAGACACATGTACTCCAATGTTCATTGCAGCACTGTTTATAATAGCCAGGACATGGAAGCAACCTAGATGTCCATCTGCAGATGAATGGATAAGAAAGCTTTGGTACATATACACAATGGAGTATTTTTCAGCCATCAAAAAAATGCATTTGAATCAGTTCTAATGAGGTGGATGAAATTGGAGCCTAGTATACAAGTGAAGTAAGCCAGAAAGAAAAACATCAATACAGTATACTAATGCATATACATGGAATTTAGAAAGATGGTAACCTTAACCCTGTATACGAGACTGCAAAAGAGACAGAGGTATATAGAACAGTCTTTGGGACTCTGTGGGAGAGGGTGAAGGTGGGATGATTGGGGAGAACGGCGTTGTAGCATGTATATTATCATATGTGACCAGTCCAGGTTCGACGCATGATACAGGATGCTTGGGGCTGGTGCATGGGGAAAACCTGGAGGGAGGATATGGGGAAGAGGGAGGTGGGAAGGGGGTTCAAGAAAGGGAAGACATGTACACCCGGGGCGGATTCGTGTCAATGTATGGCAAAACCAACCAATATATTAATGTAAGGTAATTTGCCTCCAATAAAATAAATTAAAAAAAGAAAGGCAACTTTTCCTTTGAATTTTCACTCTTTTTATTTTTCTCTGCTTCTGCTTTATTGATTTTACTCTTTCAAAAATTGTCTCCACCTTTTAAACCCCCTTACGTCAAATTTGTTACTTTTTCAGAGCTACTTAGAAGATTACAGCTTTTATTGTTCACCTTTTTCTTTTCACATACAGTCCTTTAAAGCTATAAATTTCCTGCTAAATACTGCTTTAGCTGCATCCTGCAAGTTTTTGTATATTGCACTGTTTTTTGCTTACAATATGTTAAAGATTTCCTTGTTTCCTCTTTGACCCATGTGTAGTTTCTAAATATATGGATTTTTTTCTAATTATCTTTGTATTATTTCTAGTCTAATTCTCCTGATCAGACAGCCTGTTCTGTGTGGTTTCATTAGCACCTGCTTAGATTTCCTTTGTCTTTTAGCATGTGTTCTGTTTGGGTTTTCTAAATGTTCCCTATGTACTTAAAAGTATTGTGTCCTTTATAGTTGATCAGTATATGGGTCTACATTTTACAATTAAGTTGGTAAGTCAGGTTTCAACCAAAGTAAACATTCTCTATCTTAGCACACCTTCCTGTGCTATCTTCTCCTTCCTCCAGTTTTCTCTAGCACATCAACTCACTCCAAATAGGTTGTTGTATATATTTGTTGGTTTGAATTGTTTAGTCATGTCCTAAACCTGTCATCATGTGAAGGACGATGGAGGAAAAATGCTTTAAGTTGAAGGGCATTCTTCAAGTCTTCTAGAAGGTTAAGGGTTATCTACATCAGACAAATGTGCATTTGTTGATTGCTGTCGTTGAGAAGAAAGCAATTTACATCAACTCGGTGTCTCTCTAGACCTGTAGATTAAGTAAATCACAAGGTAAGAATTAGCACAAAGGCACATTTTCATCCTTGATACCAAGGATCACTTTTTACTAATTTAACCTAGATATTTGCTTATGTTTGGACATTACTGGATGAATTTAAAAGCCAAATAACCCCTGAAGCAAGTAATTCTTCCCCACCCTTCATATAGATCAGTGTATGTAGATAGGAATATTTTCAATATTTTGCTGTAGTCTTCTTTGAACAGTCAATAATCGTGACTTTGCCTGTCTTTTCCTTTAGCTATCCTGTGAGGTAGATTAAGACATGACCTGGGCAGGTGCTCAGTCAGCCCATCCAGGCTTAATTGATGAAAGAAAGAAGGGCTTAAGAATGTTTCTTTTCATAAATGCTTACTACTGTGGAAACCATTGACAGTGTGACTCACTGGAATGTTTCCCAGGATGATAAAGTTGCTGAATAAAATCAGTTCAGTTCAGTTCAGTTCAGTCGCTCAGTCGTGTCCGACTCTCCGCGACCCCATGAATCACAGCACGCCAGGCCTCCCTGTCCATCACCAACTCCCGGAGTACACTCAAACTCATGTCCACAGAGTCGGTGATGCCATCCAGCCATCTCATTCTCCGTCGTCCCCTTCTCCTCCCGCCCCCAACCTTTCCCAGCATCAGAGTCTTTTCCAGTGAGTCAACTCGTCTCATGAGGTGGCCAAAGTATTGCAGTTTCAGCTTTAGCATCAGTCCCTCCAATGAACATCCAGGATTGATCTCCTTTAGAATGGACTGGTTGGATCTCCTTGCAGTATAAGGGACTCTCAAGAGTCTTCTCCAACACCACAGTTCAAAAGCATCGATTCTTCGGCGATCAGCTTTCTTCACAGTCCAACTCTCACATCCATACATGACCACGGGAAAAACCATTGCCTTGACTAGACGGACCTTGGTCGGCAAAGTAATGTCTCTGCTTTTTAATATACTATCAAGGTTGGTCATAACTTTCCTTCCAAGGAGCAAGCGTCTTTTAATTTCATGGCTGCAATCAGCATCTGCAGTGATTTTGGAGCCCAAAAAAACAAAGTCTGACACTGTTTCTACTGTTTTTCCATCTATTTCCCATGAAGTGATGGGACCAGATGCCATGATCTTTGTTTTCTGAATGTTGAGCTTCAAGCCAACCTTTTCACTCTCCTCTTTCACTTTCATCAAGAGGCTTTTGAGTTCCTCTTCACTTTCTGCCATAAGGGTAGTGTCATCTGCATATCTGAGGTTATTGATATTTCTCCCAGCAATCTTGATTCCAGCTTGTGCTTCTTCCAGCCCAGCGTTCCTCATGATGTACTCTGCATATAAGTTAAATAAGCAAGGTGACAATATACAACCTTGACGTACACCTTTTCCTATTTGGAACCAGTCTGTTGTTCCATGACCGGTTCTAACTGTTGCTTCCTGACCTGCATACAGGTTTCTCAAGAGGCAAATCAACTACTTCTTATTTGTTTTCTTTTAAGAAATATTTGACTAAGGATTAATAACTTTAAGAGAATATTTTGTGCTACTCTGGAACAAACATTGTACTTACTGGACATGCTTTATAACCTTTCTGAGCCTTTGGTTTTCATTCCTAATTCTCCTGTTGGAGTAATACCCGCCTCTCAGGTTATTTGACACTGCAGCTTTATTAAAGAGGTAACGTGAGTCACGGTCACGATCTTTGACTTGGTGTCTCTCCCAGATGTATAGTGTTTTTACCTCTTTTGCTTACTTACAAACACATACTGACAGCAGTTGTATAGAACACCCAGAGCTCGGTGTTGAAAGAGGCGCCTCCACGTATGTGATTTTACACGTGTGCGCCTGACTGCCAGCAAGGTCTTTGTGAGTCTTGTCCTGCCACCTCACCAGATCCCTTGGATCTCAATAAAGATGTTTATAAATAGGCCCCAAGTCAGACTTTCTGTGGGACCGGAATCATCTCTGACCATATTGTGACTGACTGTCCAAAATCAAGCGTCAAAGAGAAACAAGGAGCAAAACACAGGGAACTAGCACACACACTGAAGAACTAACAAGATGGCACAGTAGAATCCAGCCACATCAGTAATTCCATTAATTATAATGGTCTAAGTGTACCAGCTATGAAACAGAAACTATGAAACTGGGAGAGAAATATCAAGACCCAGATATGTGCTGTCTGGAAGAAATCTACTTAAATAGGAAGGCAGAGCTATAGGGACAAGAAAGGTAAAAGATATGTACCATAAGAACACTAATAAAAAGAAATCTGAAGTGACTATGGTAATATCAGATGAACACTGAAGAATCTTACCAGGAGTGGAGATATACATCACATGGTTCATTTCTAACATAGGCCGTATTGCTAGCCATAATGCAATTCGGAATAAATTTTAAAGTATTTAAATTGTGTAAAACCTTCTCTCACCACAATGGGATTAAATTATTAGTAATAAAGATAAGTGAAAATTCAAATTATTTGACATTAACTCACTGTACAGAGAAGTCATCATGGGGAAAACCTATAAAAAGCTCTAGGGTGTAGCTCATATTGTTCTTTGAGGGAAATTTATAGCATTAAAAATTTAAACTAGGGGAAAAAGATCTCAAAACAATGATCTAAACTTCTTTAAGAAACCAGGAAAATAAGAGCAAGTTGAAGTGAAGGCAAACCGAAGAAAGGAGTAATAGAGATAAGAACAGAGATTGATGAATCTAAAGCTGATTCTTTTAAACATACCAATAAAACCAATAAATCCCTAGCCAGAGCAAGGGAAGAAAGACAGAAATTAACAATGTTAATGAAAGAGGACACTGACAAGTCCTCCCAGCTCTGAGAAGATGAGAATTATGTGGCATGAAGAACAGTAGACATTTCACTCCTGAGATGAAGACTACTTTTTTTGAAAGGCACAAATACCAAAGCTCACTCAAGAAGAAATAGCCTAAATAGTCTTACATCTATTATACTAATTGACAGAGTAGAAATTCCCATAAAGGAAAATTCAAGCCCAGCCAGCTTCACAGATGAATTCTACCAACCATATATAGAAGAAGTTATATCAATTCTCCAAGAACTCCTCCACGAAGCACACAAGGAAAGAGGACTTTGCGGGTCACTTTTGTTGCCAGCATCACTAGACACCACAGCCAGAGGAAGTCATTAAACAATTCCTCAATGACACAGATGCGAAAGGCCTCAAGCATATCAGCAGACTGAATCTACGGTGTGCAAAAAGGATATTGCAACATGACCAGGTTGTTTATCCTATGAAGGTGAACTGTTCAGTATTTAAAATCAGTTCATCATGTCAGCAGAAAAGAGAATGAAAATAAGCTATGATCATCTCAATAGGTGTATATAAAGAAATTTCTTAACCTGTTTTTTTTTGAAATGGCTCCTATACCTGCAGCCTACCTAATGATGAAGATTTGACTGCTTTCCCTCCAAAATCAGAGGCCAGGCAAGGAGGCCACCTATTCAGCTGTAGGTTCTGGCGAGTCCAATACAGCGAGGAAAATCACACATAAACATTTTGGAAAAGGAAGAAATAAACCTGTCTCTATAGAAGGCAGGATTATCTACAACCAAGTGTATTTCCACCTACTAACAATGAATATTGAAAATTTTAAAATTAGTTTCATTTACAATAAGACAAAAAAAACAAGCCCATGAAATAGATTTCTGTCGACATTTTTAGGATATGTATGCTGAACATTACAAAACCCTAAAGAAGGCCAACATCCGCTGGATCATGGAGAAAGCAAGAGAGTTGCAGAAAAACATCTATTTCTGCTTCATTGACTATGCCAAAGCCTTTGACTGTGTGCATCACAATAAACTGTGGGAAATTCTGAAAGAGATGGGAATACCAGACCACCTGACCTGCCTCTTGAGAAACCTGTATGCAGGTCAGGAAGCAACAGTTAGAACTGGACGTGGAACAACAGACTGGTTCCAAATAGGAAAAGGAGTACGTCAAGGTTGTATATTGTCACCCTGCTTATTTAACTTCTATGCAGAGTACATCATGAGGAACACTTGGCTGGAAGCACAAGCTGGAATCAAGATTTCCGGGAGAAATATCAATAACCTCACATAGGCAGATGACACCAACCTTATGGCAGAAAGTGAAGAGGAACTCAAAAGCCTCTTGATGAAAGTGAAAGAGGAGAGTAAAAAGTTTGGCTTGAAGCTCAACATTCAGAAAACAAAGATCATGGCATCTGGTCCCATCACTTCATGGGAAATAGATGGGGAAACAGTGGAAACAGTGTCAGACTTTATGTTTTGGGGTTCCAAAATCACTGCAGATGCTGATTGCAGCCATGAAATTAAAAGACGCTTGCTCCTTAGAAGGAAAGTTATGACCAACCTAGATAGCATATTAAAAAGCAGAGACATTACTTTGCCAACCAAGGTCCGTCTAGTCAAGGCTATGGTTTTTCCCGAGGTCATGTATGGATGTGAGAGTTGGACTGTGAAGAAAGCTGAGCGCCGAAGAATGGATGCTTTTGAACTGTGGTGCTGGAGAAGACTCTTGAGAGTCCCTTGGACTGCAAGGAGATCCACCCAGTCCATTCTAAAGGAGATCAATCCTGGGTGTTCATTGGAAGGACTGATGCTAAAGCTGAAACTGCAATACTTTGGCCACCTCATGTGACGAGTTGAGTCACTGGAAAAGAGTCTGATGCTGGGAGGGATTGGGGGGTGGGAGGCGACGGGGACGACAGAGAATGAGATGGCTGGATGACATCACCGACTTGATGGACATGATTTTGAGTGAACTCCGGGAGTTGGTGATGGACAGGGAGGCCTGGTGTGCTGTGATTCATGGGGTCGCAAAGAATCAGACATGACTGAGCGACTGAACTGAACTGAAAGAAATAAAATGAAATAAAGAAATAAAACGATTTCTTAGTGATTGTAAGGACTTTCTGTGTTCTAGGATTTGAAAACTCAGTGTGGTTAGGATGTCCAGTTTTCCCCATACTGGGCAGTGGATTTTAATTCAGCCCCAGTC
Source organism: Moschus berezovskii (assembly GCF_049115385.1). NCBI lineage: Eukaryota > Metazoa > Chordata > Mammalia > Artiodactyla > Moschidae > Moschus > Moschus berezovskii. The sequence continues at coordinate 106,614,602 of NC_142463.1, forward strand.
AGAGTCTCAGCAGGGCTTTTGTAGCCTGATAAACTAGTCCCACAATTGTATGGAAAAGTTCCAGTTTTATAAGTTTTCCACAACTCTTCCATCAGCTCATCACTTGAAAATAGATGACTGTGTAAGGTAGCGATGATGTCGTTTCAAGAGACAGTGGTAAAGTCTGGATTTCAGAGTCTCTTTTAGGTCACATTTCACAAGAACAAAACTAGAAATTTCAAACTAACATAATGTCCTCTATGTGCCTGATCAGTCTTTTGGGGAAAAATTTAAGTAGATAGAGTGACTCCCTGGGCTATTTTCTTTGTTTTTTTTTTGATATTTCAGTTCAGTTTAGTCGCTTAGTCGTGTCCGACTCTTTGCGACCCCATGAACCACAGCACGCCAGGCCTCCCTGTCCATCACCAACTCCCGGAGTTCACTCAAACTCATGTCCATCGAGTCGGTGATGCCATCCAGCCATCTCATTTAGCTGACCATCATAATCTGTATAATTGAGCATCAGCCTTAGAATTAAACTCACATGTTCTTTCTCCAAACTCCCTGCATATTAGAACATTAGAATTCTTTTGGTTTTACAAACATTCTAGACTTTTAAAACATTTTGCATCTAATATAATGCTGAAAACATGAAATCTACATAATGTATGCAGCTTAACTAATATTTGAAGCCTGTTCAAGGAGCAGCCTGTGGGGTTAATAGAGTTTAATTTGCAAGACAAATGAAGGCTTATTTCCTCCTAGGCACTCTGCTCTTCATTCTGGTATGGCCACTTTTGAAGAATAGTCCATTAATAGATGATGAGAACCCTTGTTGGACAGGAGCAGCATCAGCCAGCAATGGAATCAGAGCCTTTCCACTCAGAGGGTGTTTCCCAGAATACAGAGCCCTTGATTAAAAGGCAGCGCTTAAATAGTTCTGTGCGGGCTTCCTCACAGAGCCACAGATGGGCAGGGGGGTAGGCGGCAGGAGGCACAAATGCTTTCTCTCTGTGATAAACCAAGATTAAAGAAATAAAAATAGATAATCCAAATGCCCCTACACACAGTGGCTAAGTTTTTAAGTAAACCAAGACTTAATCCACACGTGGAAATATTCTGCATTAAAAAAAAATGTTTTCAAGAATCTTTATAACAAAGGAAGATCCTTATTATAAACATCCTACCTGAATTTATCCAAGGAAAATTTAAATGATTAAAAGACTGAAAGGAACATGTTCAGTCAACAGTGGTTATCTCTGGTTGATGGGATTGCAGGTAGTTTATAACTGCCTGTGAGCTCAGCAGAGTCAGCGAAGCTGGCTTGAGAGTTTTTCAGCAGGAGACACCCTGGCATTTGGGACACCCTAGTCTTTGTGCTGACCGTTGCCTCGCTAAATGCCAGCGGAGTCCCCTAGTTGCTATGAAGCCAGCGGTGCCTTCACATTTCCTGAACATCCATAGATGAGCATTAGCCCTGACTGAGATCCCTGGGTCAATTGCTCCCACGATGGCAGGAGAGCATCCGGAAACGTGTTGACATGCTGATTACGGCCTACAGCGGAGGTCAGGGCTAGCAGAAGGCTGAGTGACGCCTCCAGCTCCATCTTTTTTGATGACTTACGGACAGAAAAGAGGATTTGTAGCCAAATAGAAACGTGTTACAAAAACCAGGTGACCCTGTCTTGTTTCCTCCCGGCCCCTCTGTACCTGGGGCTGGGGCTGACTTGGGACTCCCCAGGGTCAGGCGTCCCCTACTCCAGGGCAGGCGTGTGCCATGGAGGAGCCAGCCCTGGCTGGTCAGAGATCTCCTAGAGGACGGGATTTGATTCAAGGAGGAAAACTGGAGTGAGCAGTTTGGGGAAGTCAGATGTTTAAAACATGAAAAGAAGCGGAACTCTTGAGTGGCAGAGGTTTTGAGTTTCATGATCTTGAAGTGCCAGTGTCTATCTTGGGGCTGGCGAATCCAGGGGGACAGGTTCAAAGGCAGAGAGCCCGTTTGAGCAGGGCCCCTGCACACAGGCTTGCTGAGCAGGGGGTGGTGGCCAGGGGCAGGGGGCGCGGGAGTGCCTCTCTCCCAGGAGGAGCAGGCCCCGCTGCCCAGCTCCGCACAGTGGGGCCGCCTGCACGCCCATGACCACTCAGTTCCACAGAGAAGGGCGCCCGCACACTGGTTTCTTCCACATTCCTGCAGAACGTAACGATTGCTGGAGCTTTTAAAGGGACTCGGGGCTTAACCTCTTATAGTGCCATTCTGAGACTGTGTTCCACGGCATCCTCTCTTTGGCCTTAGCAAACCCCCCAGATCCTGTGCAGGCTGCACGTCAAGGCTTTAAGTACTTTTTACGTCACCTTTTTAGAAACTTGACAGAGTTCTTAAACCAAAATTTTGACCTTTCGTTCATGGGGCAGTGACTTGGACTGAGGTTTTTCATCTTTTTCTCAAACCACT